>NC_056747.1:1220677507-1220977507 GCF_019279795.1 Protopterus annectens | reverse complement strand
CCCACTACTTATTACATCTATTCATTCCTATATTTGGTTAAAATGTATCCCCCTTGCTTAGTTACTTTTCTACTGTTGTCTCTTTTATTTACTTCCTCTTGTTATCCTAACCCTTGTCTTGTAGCCACTCACTACTTCTACCCTAATTACTTATTACTGCTCTTACCATTTTCATTGCTGCCTCCTTCCTGGGAGGTTGGCATAATGGATAAGGTGTTTACCTTACAGTTACAAGGTACAGGGTTTGATTCTCACATGGGGTAATTGGCTAGGCTTAAAATGGCCCAGAAGGGCTGTTAGCCTAGTACTAATCTATGAACCTATGAACCTATAACCTCGTGTCCACCACCATCACCACCACCATTTTTTTTTTTTACCAAACACCCTACCTCTTTCAGTTATACTCATTATCTTCCTTAAGGACAGAATGGTAACTTAGTTGTAAGATTCTTTCCTCACAGCCCAAGGTCTAGGGTTCAGTCCTTACTTACAGAAACTGTCTGTATTACATTTGCATGTTCAACTTCTTCCGTCTTTGATTATATAACTTTCCTTTCCTGAACTTAATATAGCTGCTCAATCTTATTCAATGTACTTCAATTTCTGAATAGATCTTTTTCTGTGATAGTGGGGGTCAACGCATTGTTTTCATATTCTACTTTATTCTTACTGGTTTCCTAGCTTTAACAAATTTAAAACAACAGAAGGAAGTTTTGGAATCTTACTAATGTATAATGACAATATGATCTCGAAATATGAGTTTACTCACCATTATTATGTCCAGGTCTATATGCTGAACACGTATGGCTATTTCCTCTTTCCCAAAAATGTTAAATGCTATGAAACTTTCTTTCCATTGTGTATCATTCTAACCTCATCCATGTTAAATAGGATTTCATTCTGTCATGGCATGGAGTTTATCTTTATCCAAGATTCTTGCAGGAGTCTATTATAGTTTGATATGTTAATTACCTTCCATGACTGTAGATGTCTCCTGAAATAATACGTATATCTAGAGTATAAACAGAAAAGATTCAAGTTCCCAAAATTAAAACATTTTTCTCAAAGAATATAATTGTACCAACAGTGAAACTGATATTAACACTCCAACATTTATGCAAGGCAAAAATGTCACATAACTGAGGCAAAACCAATACACTTAACCGGGATACTGCAAAGATAACTAGGAATTCTCTTTTCTGCAAATGGGAGGTAAAAGTACAGTTTGCTCTGCTGAAATTCACAATGGTAAATTTGCAATGCAGATGGTAAATTGAGTGGGAACCTGTAAAGGACTGTCTAATGGATCTTTTGTAAGGATAACAATTCTTTAATACAACAGTGTTACTGTTGCCTGTAAACATGTCCTTTCCTTGCTGACAGAGGCATTCCTTCATTAAAAACACAAAAATGTTATGATAGGCTTATCCCACTAGCCTAGGTGGAAGCCATTATTATACATAAGTGGGTGAAATTGGCAGTCTAGTAATGCAGATATGTTTCATGGGTACTAAACAGAATTTTAGGAGACATATAGCTTAGTAAGGATTAAGACAGCTTACTCCTACACATTCATAAGTCTCACACAACACCATCTTACACTAGAAAAACATCATTTAGATCCAATGTAGACGTAGTGCACACAATTAAACATGTACTGTTTATCACTAAAAATCTACTTATATCTGGAGACATACACTCAAACCCTGGACCACAAAACTTTCTACTCTCTTATAGGAAATCTCTGCCCTATTGATTCTGAATGTCAACATCAGAAGTATCTCTAACAAATTTTCTGACCTATATGCATTTATAGCTCACTACTCCCCTGACATACTAACCATTACCGAGACGTGGCTAAAACCTAGTACCCAAAATGAAGAAATTCTCCCACCAGGATATAATATCCTAAGACTGGATAGAGTGGGCAAAAAGGGAGGTGGAGTTGCTATCCTCTACAAAAATACAATCAACATCAAACCTTTACAAACCTCCATACCTAAATTTCAAAATGCCGAAACCTTAGGTTCAAACCTAACCATAAATGACATAAAAACTATCATCATTCTCTGCTGTCATATTCCCCCAGGTAATAACTCTACCATCACTGAAGAAATGTTACAATGGGCCACAGATAATCTCCCCCAAGAAACCATCTTACTAGGTGACCTGAACACTGATTGGTCAGCCTGTACCTCTAACAACCCCACTAACTATATTAATCTTTACAGTTTTACCCAACTTATCCAAGAACCCACTAGAATTGACAAAAAAAAAACATAAACAGTCTATTCTAGATTGGACACTAGTTAACTGCCCCAAACAAAACTATCAGACAGGATTCCTTCCTGATGGTCTTAGTGACCATCTCTCTACCTTCCTCCTGCGGAAACGTACAAACATAGCCAAACCCATTATTTTTAGACAAGTCAGTGATGATATTAAGCTAAATATACAAGAACTAAAAAGTATTCTAAAACATAGTAACTGGAAACCACTACAAACCCTAAATCTAGACCAAACCATTGACTGCAATATTCTCATCAATATCCTTGATAGACTCGCACCAATTAGGAAAATAAGAACCAAGTCAAGCTATGCACCATGGCTAACTAGGTAAACTAGAGCCCTTCTAAAGTCAAGGGATAAGGCTTGGAGAATTTGGAAGAAATACAATACTAGCCTAGCCAAACAAAGTTACCTACAACTTAGAAATCAGGCTAAGAGACAAACTAAACTCGATAGACAAAATTACTTCCTCAATATCCAAAACAAACATTCAAAAGATCCCCAAAAGTTTTGGCATGCCATTAACTCTCTCGTAAAACCAGGAAAAATTACCACTCCCACTCCTAACTCCATGAATGACAACAAGGACATTGCCTCCCAATTCAATCACCACTTCAGAGAATCCATCTTAACACTATCCTCCCAACTATCTAAAAACAGCCCTACATATAACCCAACCGAATGCCCTGACAACATCCCATCTTTTACGCTCTCACCCGTTCCCACCTCAACAATTAAAAACATCTCCTAAAACTGAAACCTACCTCCCTTGCCCCTGACAGTCTACCAGCCAACTTCCTAAAAATAGCTGCTGAATCCTTATCCTACCCTATTTCTATTCTTACCAATGAAGCATATGTCCCACAGCTATGGAAGGTTGTTGTTGTTGTTGTGTCTTTCGGCTTTTCTCGGTTAGGGGTCACCACAGTGGAACTCCGGTCCGCTCAGGATTGGCAGTTAATTTTTATGTGCCGAGTTGCCGGCCCTGATGCACAACCTTCAATGAAGGTACGCCCATTCATGCATGTCTCCACACAGAAGACGCTCTAGCTGAAAATCGAACAGGACAACGTCTTACTGTGAGGCGAAAATGCTACCACAGCACCACCACTGCAGTAACAGCTATGGAAGGTATCATACATTATTCCACTACATAAAGGTGGAAACTCTTAACAAATTCTCAAATTATCGCCCCATTGCCATTTGGTCCCTTATCTAAAATACTAGAGAAATGTATACATTCTCAGGTAACACAATTCCTAAACTCACACCAACTCCTCTTCACACAGCATGGCTTCCAGCAACACCATAGCACAACCACTGCTCTGCTCTCTTTCACCAGTCTGATCAACCAACATAGAAATAATAATAACTTTGTATCTGCAATATTTCTAGACCTCTCCAAAGCATTTGACATGGTTTCACATTCCTTACTACTAGACAGCCTGACATCCCTCTCTTTTGCCCCTTCCACTATTGCCTGGTTTAAAAGCTATCTGTCAAATAGGCAACAATCTGTCCAATGGCAAAGTGTACTATCCCCCTTATTCCCAACTACCATAGGTGTACCCACAAGGCTCCATATTAGGCCCACTTCTTTTCTCCATATTTACCAATAATCTCCATACCACCACATAGCATGCTTCACTTATACAATAAGATGACAATTCAACTCTTATCTGTTCAACTCCATCAGTTCCCACCCTACAACAACTCACTCAGGAATCCTTTAGCTCTGTGGAAAGTTAGATCACTCAGATCCAACTTATCCTAAACCCTAATAAAACCAAATTACTACTTTTCACCCCCAACAAAACAATTTCCACCCTTCTATCCTTCACTAATTCCTCCAAAAATGGCACTATTATCTCTCCCTCTGACCATACCAAACTCCTAGATGTTGAAATTGATACAAATCTACACTTTGATGTCCACATTTCACAAACTATCAAAAAAGTCCATAAAAAATGGGAACACTATATAGGCAAAGGAAATCCCTCTCAAAACAAGCACAGATTACCCTAGCCCAAACTCACCTCTTGTCTACCCTAATTTATGCTGCTCCAATTCTTACCCTGCTTAGAAAACTTGACCTTGCCAGACTCGAATCATGTTATAATAAAATCGCCAAGTTTGCAAACAATTCCACCTTTAGAACCCACCATTGCCAGGCTCTAAGGAAACTGTAATGACTGAAACTGCCCCAGCTACTAACCTATCACTAATTAGTTCATAAGGTTCATAAGTTGGTACTAGGCTATCGGCCCTAGCGCCTATACAAGCCTAGCCATAACAATTCCCTGGCTATTTCTTCCCACAGTATTTACTCCCTGGACCCCTGTCTAGCAGGGCGACTGACGTGATCCCCGAGGTGAATTTCCTATCTCCCATTCAATCATCAAGGTTCCTTTTGAAGTGGGCCAAAGAGGTGCTCTGCTTGACATGTATGGGCAGTGTATTCCAGAGCCTGGGTAGTCTCTGGGTGAGAAACCTATCCCTTAGTCACCTCTTGCCTACAATGTGGTAACACATCTAGAAATAAACATCCACTAGGCCAACTTCTCACCCACTATAATAGAAATCATCATCTCTGATCTTATGACAAACCCCTCCTTTATATCTCTAGGGCTAACAATACTGCAGGAAAAACACTGTTCTCCTACTCCATAGCTAGATCCTGGAATAATCTCCCTCCTGCTCTGATTTCTGCCCCTACCTCTTCTCACTTTAAAAACTCACTTAGAACACACTTAAAGAACAAGTGGCTGTGCCCATGTATTACAGAAGTCCTCAAATTATTCCACTTATATACCTCACTTCCTAATATACCTAATGTAATATATATTACAGTCTAGGGCCTCCTAATGCTGACTGAATTTGTATATTTATTCTGTTATTAACCATGCGTAACTATTTTTTCCTGTATATATATATATATATATATATATATATATATATATATATATAGGTCTTGTTATGTCTTCTGCTGTATACTATTGTTAGAAAAATATGTATTAATGTATATGTTTAGTGCTTATTAAGAAATAAGAAAGATATAATGCATTTTATTCTATTAATGTTATGACAAGAAAAATGAATTCATATGAAACTGCAAGAAGCTTTTGGAAACTGCAGTGTGCCTTTTGCAAGTTGGCCTCTGACCCCAGCAGCTGCTAGCTCAGCAAGAATTAATGTTTATGCTTCTCACAAGTGATTATCTGCTGGGTCAGGAAATTAAATGTGTGAAATAATGAGAATCTTCTGCTCTTTTCCGCTTGAGCAATCGACCTTGTATATGTTGCTAGATAACGCACCGGCTGCAAGGAGGAAGTGATAACATGTAACAAGAGAAATGTATTGAGAACTGTATCTACTATTATGTTCGAATTAATTTAGAACCTTGAGTGGAAACTTTTGTAAAAGGGTATTGTAACTAACCAGGTGGCTAGCAAGGCCACGTTGTTTACCAGAAAAAGTTTTTAAGCAAAATGTAGTATCAGCATTTTAGATGAATAGAATATTGTAAGCTAAAGTGATGTAAAACCCCTTGTGACTGACTACGTCAGCCTGGTGGGTTAATACTAGTAAGAAATACTATAAACGTTGTGTTCTTCCTGTTTCATTCAGACAAAATTCTGTACTTGTACGTTTTTTGCCTCCTGGTGTACACTAGTAAAGAACCTGAACCTCCTGTGTATTGATCTTTTTATTCCAGTATTTTTTCATTTAACAGATTGGTCCTTTGCGTACCAGAATCCCTCAGAAGCTGCGGATCAGAGCGTAGCAGTGGTCGAAGACTGCATGCAGGAGAAGATACCAAAATGGTTTTTCTTGAGTGAAAAGACCTCTGACTGAATTGTCGTTTAAAGAGGCTGGCCACTTTCTGATCTGTGGCTGAAGAGCGGATCTCCACTTCGAACCGCGATTGCTCAATACCGGAGGCTCAGGTAGGGAGACTTTTTGCCTTTTTTCTATTTTAGATCAGGGACTAGGTTACAGTAAATATTGTTTTTTTATCAGATTTGTCATACAGATCAGGGACAAGAAAAATTACTGTTTATTTGGTCATAGATCAGGGTAACAGAATAAGGTAGGCAGTTATTCTAGATAACTGCGAAAGGAACTGAAGTTGTGGTACCACGTGGTAAAAGGGTTACGTAACATTTATTAACATGGGAAATCAGTGCACTAAAATATCGCGAGACCCGCCCCTAACCGAAGACGCAAAATATATGCAACTACAATGTGCAGATAATGTTAGATATTATGCAAAATGGGTTAACAAATATGAATTTGATGGGAAATTAGACAAATCTTCACTTGTTAAACTTCTTAAACAGCTTAAAAGTGATACAAAAGGTCAGGCAAAGAAACAATCGCAATTAGGCATTCCTCAGGCACACAGGTGGATTGAGGAAGCAAACCGTAGGGAACAAAAGAGTAATAATTCAAAGGCATTGTTTTTAGACAAAGAAGATAATAATATAGTAGTAGCAATGGCTCCTCCCCTCCCCCCTCTTTTTCAGGATATGAAGCGGGTGGACAAGCTGGTCCACCTCCGTGGTATCCTGATGTCTCAGTGAAACCGAAATTGTTTTGTTAGAGATCCCATTGAAACTAGGTCCCGAACACATAAAACACAGGGGGACATAGAATCGTATCAAATGGAGAGAAATTTTACAAGCTGAGAGTGAGGAAGAAATATGTCCACTTATAGAGGTACCAAATCCTCAGGCAGGACAGGTTGGACAGGACCCAACCCTCTTGGTATATAGGCCATGGACACCAGAGGATATCCAGAAGGCTACTGAGGGAATTCCCCATCCAAAAGTTAATTTTACAAAATTTCTAGAAGATTTACAAGGCATGAGGTTAAGATTTACAAGGCATGAGGTTAAGTTACCACTTAAATGGGGAAGAAGTAGAAAAAGTAGTTAGACAAATTGTAAGTCCAGATTGGCACATGATTAGTGGCACCTGGAATCCTCGTAATGCAGAATTTAAGCCACTCCCACATAATGACGCAGAACTAGACAACAGAGTAAAAGGCCTTACAGACCGGATCTCTGAGAAGTGGAAACCTAGAGCAGACTGGACTTGTATTAACCAATGCATACAGCAAGAAAATGAAACAGTATATGGGTACTATGCCAGATTATTAGAATGTTTTAATAACCATAGCGGTATGACAGTTCCCGAAAATCAAACGAATGATTCCCCGTATGAACAACAATTGAAAAATGCATTTTTAAAAGGTTGTATTGCACCTATTAGTAGCTTCATTATGAAGCATATGATAGATCATCGAACAAGTAGGTTACAAGCCTTACTTGAATATGCTAGACATGCTGAAAGACATTTTAATAGCAAAAAGAAAAAGAAAGCGCAAGTCTTCACTGCTGAAGACGGAGCTGAAGTTTATGTATTACAGTCTGGTAAAAAGGGTAGGAAATATGCACAGGGAAATAAACAGTCTGACAAATGGTCAGAGGATTTTGAAGAAAGGAAAAAGAGAGGTGAATGCTTTAAATGCGGGAAGAAGGGACATCTAGCTAGGGATTGTAAACAAAATAAGAAGGTAACCACGGAGGATAAGGGAGATGAGGACTGACTATATGATGGTGAAGATACACCATACGAGAGTCAGAAATCATTGGAAAAAGACAATAAAGAAAGAACAAATGTAAATGTGATAGAAGGAGTAGAGGAAGTGCAAGTAGACATGGAAGATGAAGAAAATGAGATTTTAGATTTAGCACTTTTGAGCCTAGAGCTCTACCTAGCAGACACAAAACTGGAAGTTACACTTCTGGTGGAGGGGAAGGAAGTTAAATTCCTGTGTGATTCAGGAGCATCACAGACTCTGATACACCCCCTCCAAGTTACCGGAACATTCAGAATCACCTGATTATATATTAGTGAAAGCTGCAAATGGACAGCTATACCAGGAACCACTTTCCCATGATATAGCAATAACTGACACTGTTTCAGGGATGACTCAAAGGAGTAAAATTATTGTTTCTGCAAAATGTCCAGTGAACCTATTAGGTAGGGACCTTATGCAGATATTTGGCATAGCAGTAGTTCCGACTATGCAGGGTATGGAGGCACAGCGACAAATGGATACTTTTGGGGTGTGACTGGAGGGTGAAACTTTTTACTGATACAGCCAGGACTTGGTTACGACTGGTCCAGGGGCAGTGACCGAGGAACTGATGAACGTAGCCATAAGTAAATCCCCCTCCCTTGACACTGACAGACAGCATTTATTGCATTGCACTCTGTATTACTGTAGCACACCAGGACCTGATAAGGAATATGAGCAGGAATTGTTCAGAAATCGTGCAAACAGATTAGTGTTGCGTAATCTGTACTGGGATACTGAGGGAAACAGTGATGTTAGCTGTTCATTACCTCAAGAATTCCTTGCACTATACAAATCTAATCAATTACCACATGTCAGTTTAACTAAGAACAAAAATGTAAAATGGGCAGACCTAGGAGAAAAGGTAACAAGATGGGAGAAACAAACTGATTTAGAATTATCAGAGCAGGGAATACAGAAACAAAAACTGAATTGGCTAACACAGGCACACCCAGCTGTACACTTGCAGTCTAGAGAGGACAGCTGATTAGCATTCTTATTAGAAGAAGAGGAGAAAGCCTTGTGTAATATACCAAAGATTCTTTGGTCAACAGGCAAGTCAGATGTAGGACTTATTCAAACAGCAGGACCAGTTACTATTACAGCAAAGTCAGTATTCAGACCACAGAAGAGACAATATCCTTTGAGAAAGGATGCAGAGATAGGAATCAAACCCATAATAGCAGCATTACTTAGAGAAGGAGTACTGGTAGAATCTCCTGATTCACCATGTAATGCACCCCTATTTCCTGTTAAAAAGGCAAACGGGGAATGGCGTATGGTTCAGGACTTACAAGCTGTGAATAATGCAGTAATACCTAGCGCACCTACGGTGCCAGATCCACACACTTTGTTAAATGATTTGAAACCTCACCAGAAATATTTCTCTGTGGTAGATATCAGCAATGCTTTCTTTTCAATACCTATACATCCTGATAGCCAATATTGGTTTGCATTTACATTTCAGGGGAAAAGGTATACCTATACTCGACTACCACAGGGATATTGTGAGATTCCAACAATATTTTCACAAGAAATGGCTAGTAATTTGGCAGGATTCACCCCACCGGTGGGTAGTCAAATTCTACTTTATGTAGACGACATCTTGCTAGCAGCCCCCACCCAGCAGCAATGCAGGGAGGATACCATAGCACTGTTACAATTCTTAGCAACACAGGGACACAAAGTAAACAAAAGCAAACTACAGCTTTGGAAAAAACAAGTTAGATACCTAGGATATGTAATATCCAAAGAAGGTAGAATACTAGATGAGGATAGAAAAACAGCGATTTTACAAGCACCCAAACCAGCAACCAAGAAGGAAATAAGGTCCTTCCTGGGAACAGCTAACTTCTGCCGGAGTTGGATACCAAACTATGCTTTGGAATCTGCTCCACTGACCAACCTCATATACAAAAAGCTGATGGCAGCACAGGATTTATTACAATGGACACCTGAAGCAGAAATAGCTTTCTGTAGGTTGAAGCAATTGATAGCTTCTTCATTAGTCTTAGGACTACCAAACTATCATAAACGTTTCTTTCAAACTGTAGACTGTAAGCAAGGATATATGACATCAGTGTTGACACAACAACATGGGGATAAGCAATGCCCCATAGCTTACTATTTATCACAGTTAGACCCAGTGGAGTGATCCTTGCCCCACTGTGTGCAAACAGTGGTTGCAGCTGCAATGGCAGTACAGGCTTCAGCCTCAGTGGTGTTATTCCACCCTCTCACATTGAAAGTGCCTCATGCGGTTGCGATAATTTTACTGCAAGAAAAGGTAGCTTATCTTTCTCCTGCTAGACACTTTTCCTGTATGACTATACTGTTGAGCCAACCTCATATGACAATTGAATGACGCACGACATTAAATCCATCAACTTTGCTCCCAACTTCTGCGGATGGCACACCACACAGTTGCCTGCAGGAAATTGAGCAGAAAACATTACCCAGACAAGATCTCACGGATATTCCCTTGGATAAGGCCGAGGTGACATATTACATGGACGGCTCATGCAGAAGGGGCCCTACAGGGAAAAACCTAGTGGGGTATGCAATAGTTACAGACACTGAAATCTTAGAAGCCCAATCCTTACCACATAACTTGTCTGCACAAGCAGCAGAACTGATTGCCTTAACACGAGCTTGTACCTTAGCAAAAGACAAATGTGTAAACATATATACTGACAGTCAGTATGCTTTTTCTACTGTACATGTTTTTGCACAGCAGTGGAAAAATAGAGGGATGATAACATCTAGTGGTAAACCAATTAATCATGCGCAATTTATTTTAGAATTGTTAGAATCTATTCAGTTACCTACTAAAGTAGCTATTTGCAAATGCGTAGCTCATACGAAACAGCAGGACAGAATTTCAAAAGGTAATGCGAGAGCTGATGCAGCTGCGAAGCAAGCAGCTTCAGACTCAGAAACTTTACTTTTAGACGAGGAATTACAACCCTCTGAAATTTTAGACCTAGAAATGTTAAAAACAATGCAGATGCTTACTACAAAAGCAAAGAAACAAAAATGGGAAAAATGAGGAGCAATCCTTGAAAACGGGCTGTACATCTCCAAAGAGAAAAAAACAATTTTGCCGTCTAATTTGTTTAGATATGCAGCATTGTTGAGCCATGGGCAATGCCATGTCTCAACAGGGGGGATGGTACAGTTAGTAAACCGAATATTCCAAACATATGGATTCACAAATTACACAAAAGAATTTTGTGCGGCATGTCATATCTGTAACAAACATCATGCACAAGGGGCATTTAAACCTAAACAAGGAAGTTTTCCTACACCACCATATCCGTTCCATACTATTTGTATGGATTTTATAGAACTGAAAAATGCGACAACAAAAAGTACTGCCTTGTCATTGTAGATATGTTTTCTAGATGGTGGAAGCTTTTCCAACCAAGAATCCGGATGCAACAACAGTGGCAAAAGCCCTCATAAAGGAGATTATTCCTAGATTTGGCATACCAGAAAGAATTTATAGTGACAATGGTACACATTTTGTGAATCAAACCATACAACAGTTGGGACGATTCTTTGGGATTTCCCTGAAGAACCATTGTGCTTATCACTCTCAGTCTGCGGGACTGGTGGAGAGGCACAATGGAGTCCTTAAGAACAAATTTAGAACGTTAGTCAGTGAAACACAGAAGAACTGGGTGCACTGTCTGCCTCTGGCGCTGCTGAGTATGCGAACAGTTCCAAATGCAAAGGGTTTAACACCTTTTGAAATGGTGTTTGAGAGGGCATATTATGTACCTCAGTGGAAAGCTCTCATGCCTGCAGACCAGGAGGCTGATAGTTCACTAGCTAGTTATATGAGGAAACTGTTAACAAATAAATCTCTTTTGCAGTTTAACTCTTTTTCAGATAAAGAACAGACCAGACCATTGGAAGCGATTCTAGCCCCAGGGTCCCGGATCTGGGTGAAGGTAACAAAGAGGAAGAATTGGGCAAGCCCGAAGTGGGAAGGACTGTACCAGGTACTGCTGGCCATGCCTACTTCAGTCAAAATAGCCGAAAGGTCATCTTGGATCCATTTGACACACTGTAAACCGGTAAAGAACTTTTAACTTGATAAAAACATTGTAGCTGTTATGCAACAAGAACAAAATGGCCAAAGATAGAAATTCAGACCAACCTCAAAAATGTTGCATAATCATATTATTGAGCGTACACTTGTTGACTGTACTTTTGACAATTTTCTTTTTGTTGTGGTTTTTTCATTTCTCAACCACACAAGTAAAACTGGATAAACGTGATGAGACATCCATAGACTGGCATCCAAACTTTAACACATACCTAGCAATTAAATGTGTATATGCTGAGACTATGAACATTTCAAACTGCTGGGTTTGTACAGCTATACCAACAGCATATGGAGGACTACTAATGTCCGCTGTTCCTTTAGGGATCAATGAGACTTGGGAGAATTTGCTTTTTGACACAGGAACTGTGAGATCACAGGATAAAATAGCATTGTATTTACCGGTTACACAAAAAGGGATTGTGTGTTTTTTTCAAGAATGATAATCTCCAGGTGGGCTGGAGTAACTGTAACATAACAATATCTTATAAATGTTATATTAAGACTAAAAGTGGGGGTACTGTTTGCAATACTAACTATGATTCATACTTGAACTCAATGAAAACGACATTGAATGAAGTACAAAGAAATCCTGTTTTGATTAAACAATTGTCAATCATAGATAAGAAAATGTTTCATGCAGGGCTAGTGCGTATTAGCACTAAAGTTGAAAACTGTTATTTTGTGTGTGGGAAAAAGGCATACAAATGGCTACCTGAGAATTGGTCCGGCAGTTGTTTTTTGGGCTACCTGGTTCCTGCCATACGACACACTGCGGAATTACCTCTGGGTAAAATACAGAACGTGAGAGATGTTTCCAAAAAAACCAAAGATCCAATCGAGAAACCTGTGAATCCAGTAGGGCGAGTTGAAGCAGGTTGGAAAGACCATAATTCTGTGAAGGACAAAGACAAATTGACTCATATGGACTTGAGTGACAGTGTTATATCTTGGGCAGGTATACTCCCAGCGTATGGTGCAGTCAAATTGATTTGGGAGCTGAGAAAACTGTCAAAATTTCTCGAAGTAATGAGTAATGCAACTTTTTCTGCTCTTGAATTAGTGACTGATGAACTGAATGCCATGAGAACTGTTGTGTTGCAAAATCGGATGGCTCTTGACTTCACCCTAGCGGCGAGAGGTGGTACGTATGTGCTTATCAAAGAAGAATGCTGTGCATACATACCAGATAATAGACATGAAATCAACGACCACCTGGAGGTGATTCAGCAAGTGTCAGCCATGACCAAACCAGGCCCAAACCCTCTGACGGATTTTTTCCAGAATCTGTTTGGGGGGTGGGGTTCCATCCTAATGAATATTCTGATTGCATTTGTGTGGGTTTACTCCTATTAGGTGCATGTGTTTGTTGTGGAACCCCTGCATGAAAATATTAATTAAAGATTTTATAGACATGTCTGTCTCTGAAACCTTGTATCAAGACATTGAACTTGAAGAATTGGTTCCAAATGAAATTCTCCTTGAAGTCTAAACTGAGTGACTCTCTTAACTGCAAGTCCCAAGTGGAAGAGGTTAGGAGAAGAAATAAAAATTGTTTAAACTTCTGAGAATAGAATAAAAAGTATTAACAGGGGGGGAAATGTTAGAAAAATATGTATTAATGTATATGTTTAGTGCTTATTAATAAATAAGAAAGATATAATGCATTTTATTCTATTAATGTTATGACAAGAAAAATGAATTCATATGAAACTGCAAGAAGCTTTTGGAAACTGCAGTGTGCCTTTTGCAAGTTGGCCTCTGACCCCAGCAGCTGCTAGCTCAGCAAGAATTAATGTTTATGCTTCTCACAAGTGATTATCTGCTGGGTCAGGAAATTAAATGTGTGAAATAATGAGAATCTTCTGCTCTTTTCCGCTTGAGCAATCGACCTTGTATATGTTGCTAGATAATGCACCGGCTGCAAGGAGGAAGTGATAACATGTAACAAGAGAAATGTATTGAGAACTGTATCTACTATTATGTTCAAATTAATTTAGAACCTTGAGTGGAAACTTTTGTAAAAGGGTATTGTAACTAACCAGGTGGCTAGCAAGGCCACGTTGTTTACCAGAAAAAGTTTTTAAGCAAAATGTAGTATCAGCATTTTAGATGAATGGAATATTGTAAGCTAAAGTGATGTAAAACCCCTTGTGACTGACTACGTCAGCCTGGTGGATTAATACTAGTAAGAAATACTATAAAAGTTGTGTTCTTCCAGTTTCATTCAGACAAAATTCTGTACTTGTATATTTTTTGCCTCCTGGTGTACACTAGTAAAGAACCTGAACCTGAACCTCCTGTGTATTGATCTTTTTATTACAGTATTTTTTCATTTAACAACTATATTTTAACATATTGTTTGAAAATTCTCTGTATACTGTATTTTAACATATTGTGTAATATTTTACTTACTGTGGAGCTTTTCTCCCCGGGCCTCCACTGAAAATGGACCTGTGTCCAGTCGGACCAGCCCGGTTAACAAATGTAAAATAAAATAAATAAATAAAAATAAATTAGTGGGCTTGGGAATGAGCTGTCTGTGTCTTAGCTAAAGATACATTTTTACAATCATTGAGTATCAGCTCCCTTTGTCTTCTCATTCTTGCAGCATTTAGGTACATCTTACTTGGTTCGTCCTCATGAATAGTCACCTGACTGTTAAGCCTAGAGAATCAAGACCATGTTCTATGGTTAAACCTCATTTTCTAGTCCTGGATTAGATTCTGAGGTAGGTACATAACCAGACAGTGCTCTTTAATCACTAATGGAATGAGGTAATTTGTGGCTACTGGGTTTATCTGGTTAACCAATTAATTAAAAAAAAATGTTATCCTTGCCAAAGCTCATTTCACTACTTTAAATGATTGCAGAAGGTATAGCAGATCACATAATGAGAAATGTTTCATTGCTATAAAGCACCATTTTTCATTCCATAACATCTATGATATCTTGAAAGTGCAGTTAATGCTTAATATAGGAGCTGTCTTCATCTCTGGAAATGTACATTTTTATTTTGGAACTACCTGTCAGAACACTTTTCTAATTGTACCCGGTGTCCTACTTGCAGTCATGTTAAGGGACTAAAATTTCAGTATTAATGTCCAAGTCATCTGCAACAGCAAGAATCTTCCATAGCTATATCTATTTTTATATGCCAGGCATCTTTGCTGTTACAGAAACATGGCTATGCCCGTACATAGTAACGCTGAGATTATACATTGAACCTTAGATGTTAACTATACAGATTTGACAGGACACGTAAGAGAGCTGGAAGTGATGGCGTAGTGTACCCTGCTCTCTTCTCTGTTTCCTAGTTACTTCTGACAATCATGAAAGCGAATGCAGTGTGTAACATTCAAGGACCTCATGGACAAGCATATTGTGTTCCCAGACATGCTGTGTGACAAGATATTTAGTATGTTTTGTATCCTGGATGCTGATGCAGTTGACTATGCAGTATCCTTATATCCTCTATGATGATGACAGAAAAATGTTCAGTGTATCTCCCTTGTAGTCTTATGGAATTTTAAGGTACTAGCCTTCACATAACCATATAGATCTTCGTCTGCAATGCAATGGGCCATTAATGGGTCCCCTGCAGAACAGTGTACTGTCATCATATCTCAAAAATGATGGCCAGACTGGCCCAATAGACATGTATTTATTTATTTATTGAGTAGGTCCTTGATGTCTGCCAACCATCAGCCTTCCTTGCAGTCTGTCAACCTGCTTATTTCCCACTGGGTGAGAATGATTATCAGCCCATTTCTACCCTGCAGGGCAAGAACTGGTTGTAGAGACCATCACCAGGTATCCATAAGTCTCCAGTTGGTTGATGTGATTAACGCCTCACCTCAGGTGCTTATGATACCCTCATTCAATATGTCTATGTTTTTGCACACACAAGACAAGACAAGAGATGTCACCACATATTGTGATTCATATGGCACATTCTCATACATTCATTAGCCTGGCATGGGGCATACTTAGCACAGGCTGACCTTCACTGTCATACTCTATGACTTTGTGTGTTTCATGACTCAGACATGCATTATGTGGACTTATGCTGTTGACTTGGTCATTTGGTGTTTAGTATTTATTGCTGTTCTACAGCTTAATAAATTCAGATTCATTATTAAAATGTTAAGCCACTCCTTTAAACTTAAATTGCATTAAAAATGTTTGCAATATATATACTTTTTTAATTTCCATCAGATAGGATGCACATAAGCGTATAATAGGAGCAGTAGGTACTTCTTACTGTTTATTTTATATTTTCATCCTTTGATGAGCAGGTTAGTTCCACCAGGCTAATAGTTTTGTTCAGGGGAGACCCAAGGTGGTATTTATACTACTATGGGGAAATTTAGACAGAGCACTGGGGAACTACTTCTTCTTTTCAATAGATGCTCAGGGATCTTTTACATCCACCAACACAAACAGATGGGGTCTCGATTTAACATCTTATCCAAAGGACAATGCATTCAGGAGTGCAGCACCCCCATACTGCATTGCAGTGCTAGTCTTCCTGTTGTGGGAATAGAACCCCCAGCTTTCAGCCCCAAAGACGAGTGGACTACCTTTTGCACCACCATTGCTACTTACATTTTTAAGATACCCAAATTGTTTCTTCATAAACTGCATTTCATGTGTACTATTATAAACTCATATTTTAAAAGCATAGAATAGTAACATACACTCACAGAGTAGAAACACTGACGGGGAGACAGAGAGAGAAAAACAGAGATAATAAGGCAAATTAGATGCCACGTTTCATATCCAAGGCAGAAAACTGTTACTAAAAAGATAGATGCTCTTCTGCTGCTGTATAAGTAATTATTCATTTGCATTTAGGCTACAAGCTTACATTATCCTTGTGGGTATTCTGCAGTATAGTAATCCTACTTAGGTTCCAGAGTTTGCTGCTAATAGTTAGGTTCCAGAGTGTAATGCATGAGCCTGATGTTCTAGAGTGTAGGTCTCATAATAATGTTCCAGAGTGTAATACTCATATGGATGACCTGGTGTGTGTAACTTTGTTGTTTTTGTTATTCATTACACATGTTAGTGGTCTAGATATGGTACCAGTTGCTGAAGATGATAAAGAGGAGGACAGCTGATGTAATCTAGGGAAAATGCCTATGATCTTTTGGGGGCTCATCATGTGCCTGGGGAGAGATGGGGAATATGCTGCAAGCAGAATTATTACTGAAGGCTTCCTGGGACTGGGAATAAGTGGATCTAAGATGCCTTGAATGTCAATCCACTAAAACTTATTCCTTGATACTTAAACTCATGAAACTAGCTTCTCAAACTCATAAAGGATTGCTTCAGCAGAATTAGTTTTGTACTGATGCTCACAATACCAACCTTGACATGAATGCTTTTTGTGGTGGGGGAATCCCTTCAGTTTGTACCCTTGCACAATCTTTTATGTGTCTGTTTAAAGGTGCATATGGCTAGGCATCCTATGGTCCTCATGGCCATGTGTCTAGTATCATTCCTGTGTTCCTAAGTTCCTATGTTCCATGTAAGAGGTGATGATCCTCAACCCTCATACTTTATTATTTTCACTTGGTCACTACAACACAAAAAGGCAATCACATTGCTGATGTTGCTATCTCAGACAAAGAATAAAGTAACAACACAAAACAAAACATATCACTACAACATGTAGTGAGTATGTAAAAATGACCAAAATGTATCCACAAGCATCACAGCCTGAACAATACAAAAATGAGCACCCCACTTTGAGTACATGAAGGATATTGGAATAAGCTAATTGTCTGTCACATTGTAAAGCAGGTGGGGTTTACAGAATGGGGGGGCGGGGTAAAAATGAGATGTCTTTTTACATAAATTTGCCATTTGAGTAGAATAACCCACTAGAAAAAGTCATATTCCTAAAACCACAATGTATGACTTTAAATAGGCATGAATCAAATACAGGAAATAGTGTAACAGGGTGGGAGAATTTGGAGGATAGACAGAGAAAAGATCTGCGTGATTTCAGAAAATGTGTAAAGGCAGTTTCCATTGCAAACATGCAAGAAATTGGATCTTTACTGCAAGAAACTGGATATGGATTCAAAAGTAACCAGCCTAACACCCTGGCATGTTGTTATGTTAGGCAGCATGGTGGCAAAGTGGGTAGGCTCTCATCTTTATAGGTGCAAGGCTCAGCCTTAGCCACTGGCATCTTCAATACAGGATTATCATATTCTTCCTATGTCTATATGAATTTCTTCCAGTTTCTTCTTAAAATATATAAATAATAAATACATTGCCTCTCCTCCTAAAACATGGGAATTAATATATACATATTATATTTTCTCCTGACCTTATAGTCTGGGTTGTGATTGAAAAAAGATCAGTGTTAACTAGTAAATGCACACAGTTTAGCAATTAAATAAGTAGTAAAATATTCATTAAGAGTTCAGTTTGTTATCATTTCAGTTAGAGCAATTCTGTCTGTGAAATGCATAAAGCTAATCTTTATGATCAAGGGAGGTGCAGAATCCTTTGGAATATACTATATGTTTGGCACAGTAAGGTTCAGTACTATAGTATTAGCTTGCACTGAGTACTGTGTTCAGCTCATTCTGGTTTACTGGTGTGGCCAAGTAAGGAACAAAATGTGAACAGAACAGCATGGATTGTTCGTGTAATGGACAGCAGAGATTCTGCATACTGGTTCCTGCATTTAATAATACTCCCTAAAAAAACACAAGCAGAAGCAATAGATGCAACTAAATTGGTGGCGCCAAATAAGTCAAAGTGAACTCCCTGATCTTTCTGCAAACCTCATACCTGGGAACTTTGTATGCACTTTCTGCAACTATTAGCATGTTAATAATAGCATATTTAACTGTAGATTTGATCTGGGACACTCCCCCCAGTCCCATCTCTTTACCTCATTCTACCTAATAGACTCCTTCTGCATTGTTTTTAGTCATTTTTAATTTAATTGCATTTTTAAACTGTTTGGTCTAACATTGCTACATACTCAAATGTGCTAGCTTGCACTGCATTTGAATTTTTGACTGCTGTTTTAGCTACTTTTCTGTATATACATATATATATATATATATATATATATATATATATATATATATATATATATATATATATATATATATAAAATACCTTTCCTGTAACTAGTGTAGTCCAGATTCAGATTTGCTGTATCCAGGACTGTATGTAAGCTTCTGAGCCCCCCCCCCCACCAAGCTTTCTGTGCTGGAGGGAAGCCTTCTAGCTTATTAGTGGGAGTGGTAAGCACTAGGTAACCTATCTACCACATAAGGAGTGGTTCTGGCCCAGAAATTGTAGTTATTGGCCGTTTGGGCAGTTTTTCCATCTCTCTCAACTTTCTGATTTAAAAGCCCACATTTGCACTTGTTTCCCCCCTTCCTGTAACTAGTTTAGTCCAGATACAGATTCTTACTTTTAGCACTTGAATTTGCTTATTCCTGATCAGCACTTGTTCAGAACTTGTAAGCATTAAATAACCTACTAATTACTACAGCATTCAACCTTCCTCATTACCTAGACGAAAACAGTTTTGGTACTTACTTTCCTCACTTGCTTAGAGAAAAACAGCTCTTGTACTCACTTTCCTCACTTATCTAGAGGAAAATAGTTTTTTTATTCAGGCATGTCCAAGGGTCAGCTCCCAGTGTTCTCTCCTGTCTATCTGATGAATCTGGGCATCTTGGGGCAATGTAGAAATTGCCTCATGTACACAGACAACCCTCTCCTCCTACCACCAACACTACAACCTGTAAGAGATGCACTTATCTAGCCAAACTGGAGGTAAAGCTCTCTCCAATCAAGACTGAACTTGACAGTCAAGAGGAGAAGGTAAACACTTGCACCACACCACACTCATCACATTGTCTCACTAAATCTACACCACCAAAATCCACACATAGAAACACAAAAACATTCGCAGAGGCTCTAATAATAATCTGCTCAAGCAACAGAGACCTCCAAAGCAGAAATGCAAGCAACCTCCACCCCCAACACAACCCAAATGACACATAGCCCGCAGACTCAGTGTGCCACTCAACCACAGCCAATAAGGCAAAACAACATACCCAACACACTAGTCATAGGCGACTCTATAGTCAGGCACACTGATGTCACACTCACCAGACTAAACAAGGAGAAGGCTACTGTCAGCTGTCTGTTGGGTGCCAGGATCCGCCACATAACCCACGCACTCAGGTCACTAACAACAAGTACAAATATGACTCTGTCATTATCCATGTTGATGTGAACGACCTGAGATGTATCTGCTTGGACTACATGAAAAGAGACATAGAAGAGCTCTCCGATCTTGTAGCCCAGGCAGGTATGACCCTAGCCCTGAGTAGCATTCCGCCATCACCTCGAATGATGCCGCAGTACAAGGACAAAATGATTGACTTCAACAATTGGCTAAGCATTTGGTGCCATTCTAAAGGGATACAGTATCTGTCTACCTGGAATGACATGGTCGACAGACCATGATGCTTTGCCAGAGATGGCCTGCACCTGCCACCCCTGGGATTTCGGATACTGGCTATGGTTCTTGCCGCCCCTATAGTGCCTTTTTTAGGCAAGGTTCAAATGACAAATTCACCACCATAACAGGAACAGGCAAGCAAAAACTGAGGGTGATGCTACTCAGTGTTAGAAGTCTAAATCCCAAAATGTACTCACTCGAGGCACTCCTTAAAATGGAGAACATCGATATCTGTGCAGTGACTGAGACCTGGTTCAAGGTTCCAGCGAGCACCCCTGCACTACCAGGCTATAACTCATACCACACTTTTCGGCCATGTAACCTGGACCGGAGCACCAAAGGCAGAGGTGTGTCCATATTTATTAAGGATATCCACACCTCCAGGCTAGTTGCTCAGCATAATGCAGCCGAGGTTATCCAAGTGCAAAACTGCAATCCAAATTGTAGCTTGCTACAGATCACCCACCATGCCTCAGGATTCCCACTCCTCTTTTCTTGATGTACTGGAAAATATTAGGGTTCAACCAAACACCCTAATAATGAGTGATTTCAACTACCCCACCATTAACTGGGAATACTACTCATGTACCAACTCCTTCGCTGAACGCTTTCTGGAATTCATAAACTCCAATGCCCTGGATCAACTTTTCCACACCCCCACCAGGGGCAAAAATATCCTAGACCTAGTCATTACCAATATGAGTGACCGGTGTTCCACACCTGAAGTCCCCCCCATTAAGGAAACCATGGTAAAAAAATTCTCCAAAGCCAACTTCATGCTTCTTAAGACAGAAGTGGTGAACTTCATGACACCCACACAGATGGACAATACAGTTACGACTACTGAATCTTACACAATTGCACTTTATAAGCACTTACATGAGTGCATGGATTGTGCTATCCCAAACAGAACCAAGATGCTATCCTCCAAAAAAAGGAAGCCAATCTGGTGGTCCCCTGCCATAAACAAGCTGTACAACAGAAGGAAGAAACTCTTGCAAAAGAGAGTAAAATCCCACGAGTGGAGGAGCTCCCTGGTCAGCCTCAGTAAGAAGCTGCAATACCTGATAAAATCCTCCAAAGCTAGTTACGAAAACAAAATTGCCACTGATTCTAAAGACAACCACAGAGCATTCTATAGCTATGTCAAGAATCTCAATGGCAACACTCAGATCTGTTCTGAGTTACAGCACAATGGCACTAAATATACAGACCCAACTGATATTGCCAACATCCTGGCAGATAGGTTCAGTGCTAACTTTACCCCCCTCTCACCCCCTAAAGAGCCCATCTCTATACCGGAAGAATGCAAAGTTCCTGTAATCACGGCTGCACAGGTAAAAACCACACTCTCCAAAGCCAAGAACACAGCATCCATGGGACCAGACAACATCCCAGGCTGCATTCTACACGAACTACAGAACGAACTGGCACCCCACCTAAGTACCATGTTCGATCATAGCCTCACCTCAGGCTTTGTGCCTGCTGAATGGTGCACAGCAATGGTTATCCCACTCCACAAGGGGGGAGCCACCACAGACCTCGGGAACTACCGCCTCATTAGCCTGATGAGCCTGGTCTGCAAGGCCATGGAACGTATCATCATGGAACTTATAAACAAAGACATTGGTAATCTCCAAACTCTGGATCCCACCCAGTTCGGGTTTGTAAAAGGCAGATCATGTCTCCTAAACCTGATAGACTTCTTTGAAGCAGTCATCAAAGCCGTAGACAAGGGTAAGGTGGTTCACACAGCCTATCTAGATATTGCCAAGGCTTTCGACACCATCCCCTAATCTGGAATTATAGATAAACTCACTAAACTAGGTATAAATCCCTATGTCACAAGATGGGTTGCCAACTGGCTCACTGACAGAACCCACACTGTGAAAGTAGCAGACTCCAAATCTGACTTCAGACCAGTGACGAGTGGAGTACCACAGGGTTCAGTCCTGGGTCCTCTCCTGTTTGGTATCTACTTCTCAGAAGTACAGGCTAACACAGAAGGTCTTTGGCTAGCGAAGTTCGCAGATGACTGCAAACTAGGAGCCATAATCGAAATTCCTAATGATGTGGACATCCTACAAAAGGGCCACACTGAGACAGATGCCTGTTGTCAATGCCAAGCTCAAGCTCAATGCCAAAAAGTGCATTGTCATCCCCTTTGGTAAAAACTCTGTACCCATGAACTACAACATAGGCGGTAGTAAACTTAACACTGAAAGTGTGACAAGAGACCTTGGGACACAGGTGGACAGTAGTCTCTCCTTTGATAATCACATCGCCACAGTAGTCAGGAAATCCTTCTACTTGGCACACCTCATCACAAAAGGTTTCTCATCCAGGAAAAAAGAGGTCATTGTTCCCCTCTACTCATCACTCATTAGACCCATTATCAAGTACAATGCCCCTTTTGGTATTTACCTCACAAGACATCTATAACAACTGGAAAGGCCACAGAAATACCTCACAAAGAGGATTTCCGGCCTCAAACAGATGCCCTACGCAGACCGTCTCAAAAAACTCCAGCTTTACTCCGTCGCATATCACCTACTCAGAGGTGATCTCTGCCTAACATACAAAGCTATGTTAAACCCAGAGCTGTTGGACATGCTCCACTTAAAGAAATCCCAATCCCTCCGAGCTACATGCTCTAGAGACCTAAACCTTGTCACCACAATAAACAGAACATGCCAGAGGGATAGATTCCTGTTCCAGAGACTTCCCATACTCTGGAATAAACTACCTATCTATATCAAACAAAGCTCCTCATTAGCACTCTTCAAGAAAAATCTTGATGATAGGATGGGAAATAGAAAATTCACCCCAGTGATCACCTCTGTGGCTCTGCCCGACAGTGGCACAGGAAAATCATTTTCTTGGGTGGCAAAAACCAGGGTATCTTTTTGGCTGAGCTTGTATAGGCCCCAGGGCCGATAGCCTAGTACCTACCTATGAACCTATGAACATTGTACAATAATTAAACTTTTTACTCTTTCTTTCTGTTTCAGCAGTCTGTTTAATTAACACAAAAATTAGTCTATGGTGCAAGGGACAGATATGCATCTGTACTTTAAGGAATAGAAATTGTGGAGGAAAAAGTTTCTATAGATCATGAGCAGGTTAAGATAAAATGATTAACCCACAGAAGTCAATCTAGTACATCGCACATGTAATGGATAAAGGCTGCACCTCATATGAAGGATTGCCCAGAAAGTTCTATCAATAACTGTTTAACAGACAAGGAGAACAATTTCCTTGAATTGTGTCTTAATGCCTTTAGTACACTGTGGTGTATTTATTAGATTCAGCTGTGATAATAGAGCTAACTGTTTAACAGACATGGCAAACAATTTCCTTGACCTCCTGCCTTTAGTACACTGCTGTGTACTTATTATATTCAGCTGTGAAGACAGAGCTAGTACACTGTTATGTCCTAATATTATGTTTCAATAATCTACTCACCTCTACAATATATAAAGTACAGTACTGTGGAAATAGAACGCCTGCACTTCCTGGGGAAGCACATAAAGGTAACACTTAAATATAGAATTGGATGACAGCTAAGGGTCTCTTTTCCTACATGATCTTCTCAATTCTTTTCCTGTTTAGTAAGTTGCAGATCTTGTTTAACCAGTAACTAATTACTTTTTTGTGCAGCCCATATAAACATACCCTGGGATTCACTGACAATCGTGTAAGCTTCATGGTAAGCTACATGATGTAAACAAGTTAATGCGACAAGCAGCAGTTCTAATTGAATATGCATGTTACTCATCACACCTACATATTTGCAAGCACCTGTTTGTGGCCATGGAAAGGTATTTGCAAGCACCTACATAGGACAATGCACTTCAGAATAACAGTGATGGATTATGTGCGAATCGGTTGACAAACATTGTAACACCACTGCAAGTGTAACTGTTAGAGTGCAGACATACATTAATAGATGGAATTAATCAAGTCAGTATCACTTTGAAATCCATATAGCTTGTTGTCAGCATTCAATATGGACATATGAACATTGTGCAACTTAAGAAAAATTATTTCCTGTCATTTTTTATTTTACTCCCTGCCTGAAGTACATTGCTGTCAAGCTCAACTGCACTGCAGATATCCTGCATAATGCATAATCTGCATAATCCTATCTTGAGGGGTTGAAATTCCAATGGGAACTTGGCAGTAGTCTATGCTGCTGTTTGTCAACTTACAGGCAAAGAAGCATTATACTCATACAACCATATGTGATCTGCTGGAATGCTGAACAATTATGTGTTATGGTCATGTTTCATGTGTCATGATTTACAAATTGGTATTACTGTTACAGTTAGTCAATCCTTATATTTATTTATTTATTTATTTATTTATCATTTGTTGACCGGGAAAGTCCGACTAGGTTCCACAGAGCCTGTTTTCAGCGGAGGCCCGGGGAGAAATGCTCCAGCTTGTTGTCAGCATTCAATATGGACATATGAACATTGTGCAACTTAAGAAAAATTATTTCCTGTCATTTTTTATTATGTTGCAACTACATTATGAAACACACGAGGGACCAGCATGTTATTGTTGGTGGAAACACAGCTTATATAATCACGATTTAATAAAAAAAGTTTATTGGATGAGACAGTAGTAGGAAGAGATGGACAGTTAGTGACAGGAATACACAATGCAGACATCATGACTCATTAATCCATGTTTCATTCCTGCACATATTTGTGTTGTGTTGTGTTACTGTTTGCTTTATCAGCATAATTATTCAGGTAAGACAGGCTTCACCATAGGGAACAGGCACATTATTATAGAAGTGGGATAATAATGTGTAAAGTAGTTGTAGCGAACATTTACATCCACAGAAGTCAAAACAACCAAAAACAGTTTTTCATGCATGTAGATTCAAACCTTGAAAACATTCCAAGAACAAAATAAGGACCTGAGCATTATCTAAACATACCAGTCATACTTTACAAATTTCCCATGTGACAACAGATTGCAGAAAATGAGAGTGTATGTATTACTGTTCATTACCCTCTTGACAACTGCAAGCTGTGCACTCAACTCTTCAACTTGTTAAAAAGTAGATTAACTGCACTATGCATAGCTGAGCATAGCCATGTGAGCGGCACCAGCGTAATGTGGCCAATCAAAAAAACTCACAACGTTTTGATATAAGCTATGTACTTCCATTGTGCAAATGCAGAGAAGGACCAACGAGGCTGCATAGAGGGAGAGGGAGTTGGGACCAAGTAACTTATGACAGAAGCAGGGTAATGTTGGCTCATAAGAATATGTAGGGAACAGGTACACATAAAATAGGGTAATAAAACAGGCAGTAATACTTAGCTCATGCTTGGATAGGCACTCTTGAAAGTTGGCAAAACATCTGAACATTATCT
Organism: Protopterus annectens; assembly: GCF_019279795.1. Classification (NCBI taxonomy): domain Eukaryota; kingdom Metazoa; phylum Chordata; order Ceratodontiformes; family Protopteridae; genus Protopterus; species Protopterus annectens. Next base: position 1,220,951,558 of record NC_056747.1, on the reverse strand, counting down.
CATCACACAACAAAGAATCTCCTACTTCACACATCTAAAATAACATAATTGAAGAATAGTGGCAACTTACTGAACCAGAAAGTGTGAACAGCGAGAGATGCAAGCTGAGAGAGGAATAGCAACAATATGTTTGTGGACAGGTAGGACCATCTGTATGGGGTGCTACACTTACTTATACCCCAGTATTATACTGACATGCTCCATACGATACACTACTTGTTACAGAGATCAAGAAGGGGTAGTTGAGGGAAGCAACATTAAGATGTAATCAGGAAAGGGATGGCTTACGAAGTATCCCTGTTTGGGTGCAATGTTTTTGCAAACGATGTCTTGCTGCACTATTCAAATGGTATGTTAATGAAATCTTGTAAATGGAGAGAATTCAAATGTTTGTAGTTAACTTTATGACTGGAATATGAAATATCATGAAATAATTTGACCTACAACTGTAATAGAACCCATGCTACTATGCAAAAAGATCAGTCTACAAACAGAAACATTATTTCAACACAACACATAGGAACTTTCACTTTTCCAGCAGCCTAAGAAATATTACAGCAGCTGTTTCACAACACTGCATTTAGTCTAGCTTTACTCTGTATTCCCATAGTAAAGAATATTTAAAAACATGCGTGCAAAATTACCCAAGCTATTGCAGCTGAAATTAAAATGTTTACTTTTTCAATAGGAAGTTAAACACCATTCACCATCACTCAGCACTGGTGTACTATGCTAACCTCTGCACAAATGCTGAGGACAAAAAGTGAAGACTTTTCCATGAGCCATTTTTTCCATGCGTATGTGTTGTGTGTTATGTGTGATTCTATTTTTGACAAGATTAAATGTGTGAACAAGTTTTTGATAGGACAATGCTAAAAATGGGGGAACAAGCAGAAGAAAAGACACAGGGGTATGAATTAAGGAAGGTGCAGGAAAGTGGTGGGAGGGTATCATGGTTATCAATTTCTCTAAAACATAAATGTAGAATTGTACCAAGAATTTCATTACTTTGAAGAGTCACCACACTGGGGATGGGTGACAACAGTAAAATAATGTTGTATAGCCAATTGGTCCAAATCAATTGTTCTAGAAAACACATAGGTGAAGTGGAGAGCTATGTATGGGATATATTTTTTGCAGGACAGGTGTCCATTTTCTGCAATTTTCTAAAGAGAGAGTAATGGTGTGGAAGGGACTTAAGAATGCCAGGGTCGGGTTGGTAGGGTAGATTAGGATGCAGGTGCAGATATTCAGGCATACAAGACAGACAGGGATCATGATAGAAACAAAAGCTTGGGGGACACCATGATTGGAGACTGGTAGGGGACATCAGAGGTGCACCCAAGTCCATTTTGAGAACAGCGAGACACTAGTTCTCACCCTCAAAACTGTCATCACTGTTTCCTGTGTCATTTGCTGGGTCAGTGCCAGAGATGACATCGATTTAGCAATGCAACGCAGGACCTTTGCAACCCTGTTAATTCACGAACTGCAGTCCCTTTCTTATATATCCTCCACCAGCCCTGTAGCTCCTGCCATGTGACAAAATCATTGCCTTTACTTGTACTGCTCCCAGAGGGTACCACTGCACCAGCAGCCTGGGCAGAGCTAACTAATGCAAGTGGAGTAGGTGGGGCAGGGGTTGTGGAGGCAATGTTGACAAGTTGTAACCCAGAAGTGCTGAGCATCTGTGCTGCCACCTGTGGACATATGGCAGGCTAAGCCACATTGGCTGGTCTCCCTCACTGTGCTGTTGGCCATTCAGCAGTAAGGTATGCAAACAGCAGGATATTAAGAAATAATAATTAAAAGGAGAGAGAGAGAGAGAGAGAAATATAGAGAATTAGATCAATGGCATGCAACATTATTTTATTTTTTCAATACTTTCCCTTTTTTAAATACACAAAGAAATATGATAAATGACTATGTATGCCTTTACCACATCCAGATATGATGTGACAGTATTAATGTGTCATAAAATAAGCAATTCTCACAGCTAGGATATAAGAAACAGCAGCCTTTATTTCAATATGCCATATAGGATATATGCATTCACATGTAATAATTATTGCACTTACCATAATTGAATTGTTCATGACATTTAATATTACTGATAATATTTTAGAAATACTATCCTATAATAAAACCTAATTTCTGCTTCTGGATATTGATCATTCACATTTAATTTGGAGTTCTCATTGCCTAATGCAAACAGCAAGAGCTATTGGAGAAGGCATGCATGCTTGATGTGAAGGTTGAGGTATGCCTGCTCTACATGCAAGGGAGTCAGGGACTGAAATAGTTTCTGGTTTGCATTTATACCTGAGGCATATTTGCCCTGTGATACTCTGAGTCAAGTTAGTCTCTCCTGGTGCACATTAACGTTTGCTGCTATCTTCTCTGCATCTGCATAGTAGACAAAAAGAAAAGAACACATATGCATAATGAAAAACTATCTTGGCTATCTAATGCATGTTCTATTATTGAATATTGATAGGTCAGTATACTTACACAACTTAATGGTGCTTATACTCTTAAATTTATCCTTCCATCAACTTAGGATGTCCTGCTTGCACTTTTTCAGGTCACTAAAGGGGTTATGCCATTGTTCCCTACTGTGTGGAATGCCAATTGCACTGGAAACAATCTTGGCCAAACTATTCCAAGCTTCACCCTTTTAATGAGACCCAGTACTTTACCTCTGCAGTAGCTACATCTGTAGCACTTCATAAGGATGCCACAAAAATGATAGACTCCTCAACACCCCACCTTTGTGCCTTAAATTTAGCACCATACTTTTCATTGCCATCCATGTCTGCAGAAGTCAAGCTAACAATATATCCCTGAATTGATGCTGAGTTCAGATCTCACATATAACAGCTTGTGCACAGTGATGCACAGCCTTGTAAACTGCATTTGTGCAATTGCAAGTGCACTGATTCCTTGGCAGACACATTGGCAGTACTTACATTAAATGTGAAACATAGCAGTGAGGTTTGCCATGTGTGATGCTCTACCTATTGACATGTTGCAGTGTTCAAAAATAAAATGCTTAATGGATTGGTTTGTAACCTTTGGTGTTTGGAAAGATAAATAGAAATTACTATGACATATGTTGATGATGGGACGTACACTGTTATAATTGTGTTGAACCACTTGGGAATTGAACTCATGGGATACAAAATGCAAAAACGTTGAACCTTATTACATAGAATAACTCCATTTTAAGCATGGGAATTAGACACATACTAATTTCAGAATAAATGGAGATATACTTCAGAGAGGTCTGTATGTGTGTGGTTTTCAGTAGTCCTGGAACTGCATTGCTATTTAAAAGGCAATATTTCTATTTGTAAATATATTTCAGATGGCTGGAGTTGCATGACCTGAGTAATACAGGTTGGGATATGTTGCGTACATACTTCACAAGGCATACTGTTCTAAACACAGTTAGGATATATGATTAGACATGATGATTATAACAACATTATTGTGCCGATCATACATACACAAGTGCATATTAAGTTTATCCCCATTGTAATACTTAAATTTTACACACATTATCTTGGGATTATATGTGAAGCATTAATGATATATGCTAAACAGAAAAAAATAGTTATGCATGTGTAATAATTATTGCATTTACCATAATTGCTTACAATAAACATATTTATCATTCTCATTTATATTTAGGTTTACATTTCTAATTAAAATATTATGAGAAATGGCATCATGACACCCTTTGTAAAAGGTATCTGTTTGCTGGATTTGAGCCCTTAGTCACCTGTGGTCTAAACCTAAACCCACTGCCCTTATACCCACCTGTCACATAGATAGGTATGTGACAGGTGGAAGTTCTCCACTCAATACTGTCCAGAGTGCTGATGAAAGCACACCATTACCAGGTATGTTTGCACTATAGAAGGCAACCTAAATTAAAATGTTCACTTTTTCCTTAGTCAGTGAACCATGTTTTCACTCTGATGACCAAGTGCAAATGCAAAAGCCATTAAAAATATGTGAGTAAAAAAGCTGACAGTAAAATGAATGCAGTCAATGGGCATATCTAGTGATGACACTGACATAATCCTTCTCACATCTCCTTGCAAAATTGGAAACTTACTTGGAATACATTATCAGACTTGTAGTTAATGACAAATAATTTGAAAGTGGACAGACAACAAACAGCTCCCATGCTGTTAGCAATACTGAGGATAATGAGTTTTATACAACAGAGTGATCTAAAATGGGTGTAATATGCATTCAGATCCTCTCTGTAAAATTAATAATTAACTGGATTTGAACCCTGCATCGCTTGTCTTATTTCTCTCAGTTAATTTCACTTATACCTTGTGCCCCAGGGAGAGTTAGAATTTATTCACTAAGTACTATCCAGAGTGCTGATGTCCACACACCATTGCCAGGTGTGATTTTGCTACAGAAAGCAGTCTAAATTAATTTTTTTACTTTTTTACTTTTACAGTAAAACCTATATGTGTGCCCTTGGCACCACACAAATGCAAAAGGCAACAAAGTAACAAATGATATGAAATTCAAATTCCCCCTCAACCCCAACAAAACAAAACTATTACTGTTCACCCCCACGCAGAAGTCTGCCCCTATTAATTTCACAGTTACATCTAATAACAGCACCGTAATAGCACCCGACACAACCACCAAACTCTTAGGAGTAACAATTGACCATAATCTTAACTATGACACTCACATAAACTTAACCATCAAAGCAGTTAATAGAAAACTTGGTTTCTTCTACAGGCTTAAACTCTTTCTTACACCCTCTGCCAGAACTACTATTGCACAAACCCATCTAATCTCCACCCTACTGTATGCCTCCCCCATTTATACCAACCTATCCAAAACTAATCTAAACAAACTGTCAACCTCCTTTAATAACATTGTCAGATTTGCCACTGGCTCCCCTTTTCAAACCCATCACTGCCAAAACCTAAAACAGCTAGGATGGCTGGAATTTGAAAACCAGGTTCTTCAACAACTTACTATCACTCACAAGGTCCTGTACCATCCCAGTAATACCCCTGTACTCTGTATCCTCATTAGTCCTTATAAAAATCTTAAAACTCTGTGTTCAGCAAATAAGTTACTAGTAGCCACCCATAAATCCAATAACAAATCTGGTGACTGTCTTTTTTCTAACTTTGTTGGAAACATCTGGAACAAGGTTCTCAAACAATCGAACTTCCCTTACATCTACACCACTTTTCAGGAACCAATTAAGAGCCTTCCTTAAATCTCAGTGGTTATGTGCATGTACTAAACCAGACTGATACCCCCTGCTCTTGCTAAACCACCTTTAATCCTAGCTCAACAGTTATATCTGTTCATATGTCCTTCACTGTTTATTCAGGAATCATCACAATTTGTCTAGTTTAAACTAGCTTTTTCTATCCCTTCCTGAACTACTACATAATCCAACCTAGCCTTTTAGAGATTACATATTATCCCAAAAACTGTGAGTAGTTATGAACATAAGATATTTTTACAAATAATAGCTATTAGTTTTACTCTCTCTCTATGTCTGACCTACTACTCTAAATCTACTATACCTTCCTTCTATAGTTACTTGTACTGCTCTTAATCTCTCTACACCTATTCCAATATAGTTTTTTTATCTTTTTTTCCTCTCTCATCTACTATCTTAAACCAAATGTATGGTAAAGTGTTGTTGTTTTTACAAATTTTTGCATTGTTGTAATGTTTTTCTTTAAGTAGATGCTTAGTATCTTTAGTCAGTTTGTATAATCCTGTTTGGAGCTTTTCTCCCTGGGCCTCTACTGAAAATGGACATGTATCCAGATAGACTAGCCCAGTCAACAAATGTAAAATAAAATTAATTGCAATGAAAGTAAAAATTAAATATGAATGATCCTTTCAATACTGACTTTCAATATCATGACTTGTGATACACCACATGACTAGTTCAGGAAATGACAATTATTCATAAAGGGGGCAATGAGTAATTAACATCATCTCATTTATGACACACCACATACAAGTCATACTGACATACTTTGAAAGGGGACTATGTTACTGTAATGAGTGACAATTAGGCTATGTGGATAAGTACTCTGACATATATTATATGGGTCTCCTTCTGTTAATCAAAAGCACATTTTTCCAAATAACAGAAGTACGACCCCACTTCTGCAAAAGTGCACTTAACCGAAAGTGCACTTTCGCGAATACCAGTTCACCGAACCAGACATAAACAAGAAAACGGCACTACAAATATGGTTTTGCAGGGGGTCAAGCCCCCCTGCACCCCCCACACCCATGTTACATACATGTATATATATATATATATATATATATATATATATGGTTTACTATCATAATTTCAAATGAAACTTGATCAACTGCACTATGACCGAACACGGAAAGTTGAACATGGCAATGTCGAACTTCAAAAGCAAGCCTAGGAACAGTTTTAACATGGGTTGAGATAGGGGTTCACTGCTATTGCCAAACTACAAACCTTGCCCCTATCTCGACCCATGTTAAAACCCATTCCTAGGCTTGCTTTTGAAGTTCGACATTGCAGTGTTTGACTTTCCGTGTTCAAACATAGTGCGGTCGACCAAGTTTCATTCAAAATTATGATAGTAAACCATATATATATATATATATATATATATATATATATATATATATATATATATTTATATACTAACTACGAGATCACACTATAGTGGGGAAACAGCAATACTCCCTTATTCCCACTGTAGCATGCCTCGGTGCTGCAGTGTTGCTTTTCTTTTAATGTCCAGTTTGGTGAACTGTTATTTGTGAAACTGTACTTTGTGAAAATGCACTTTCAGCGAAGTGCACTTTCGCAGAAGTGGGGCTGTACTTCTGTTAATCGGAAAAATGTGCTTTCAGTTAATAGCTGTAGACCCATTATACATACTGCAGCATTCATTCTGTTCTTAAGTATCTGTTCTCACACTTTAGAAACTATTTCTGACATCACGCATAACAAAGGTTGCCATTAGTAAATACAGATGATTTTACTGCTACAATACACTGGTAACAGCAAGTCACAAGGGCTATAGGTAACATATCATAGCACTTATCACACACACTTAGGGTATGTAATTCATATTCCAAAATGTGTGTCTATCCTTGCAACTGACACCAGTATCCAAACTATTCTTACTACCAATTTGAACCTTCCATCAACTCTGTATTTTCTCCAGAGTCACTATATGTACAGCTTGTGTTACGCAGACAGATAACAGGTGCCTTTTATGCAGTCATATTATATGGAGTGTTAACAGCATTGCACCACCTCCAGGCTTATTTGTGATACTGACGGCAATCTAAATAAAATTTTTCACTTTACCTTCAGTAGTAAATCCTGCTTGTGAGCTGCTGAACAGCAGGAAAATGCAGATAGCAAATTAAAAAAAAAAGAATACAGTGTTGAGAATAATTGCAGGGGAAGTTTAAACAATGTAAAGGCGCCTTACAATGAAACATTCATCCTCTTCACCTAGTCTTTCTCCACCAGTAAATTCATTTCTGTGCCAGATTATTAGGATGTTGACTGCCATATTTAAAATCATTCATATCACATGTTGTTCTTACTACTGGGAATCTTTGATTTTCCAACAGCATTACATTCATAAAATAAAATGAGTGTAACTATTTATTAGGAACTACCTTAGTAAAACGATCTGTACACAGGATTTGAACTCTGCATGATTTGTTCTCTTACTCTAAGTTCACTTCCTTTACACCTTGTGCCACAGAGTTGGACATCTGCCAGGTGCATTCTCTGCAGTCATTACTATCCAGGGTGTTGTCAGCCCTGCATTAACACCACACTTATTTGCACTACTAAAGGCAAGCCAAATTAATTTTTTCACTTTTTTCCTTAAGCTGTGAAACTTGATTGTGTTCTGCCAAGTGGCACACAAATGCAGAAGGCAATAATAAAAAAAATAAAACTAATTTGCAAAAAATGTTTTGGATAGCAATCAAAAGGAACATGAATCAAAGTGCATATCGAGCAATGAACAGAGTAAGTAGTGCAAATTCAGTCTTCTCATATCTCCTTGCCACATCACAACTATCAATTCTGTCTCACAATTTCAGGACTTTAGGCAATGCCAGGTTAATGTTAAAGGGGACACGGGACAGCAGAAATGCTATTGTTTTTGACAGAGCACATGCACAATTAATGGTGACATAATTTCAAAAGATATATTTGCCTGCCAAGATTGCTATCAAGGAGCTGTGTAGATGTAATCTATCATATGCAAGACAGTTCTTCACTTGTTATTTCTTTTGTATTAGCACAACTTAAAAAGTTTCAGATTTCACCTTCTTCACATCATGTGTTCTTAGCAATACTCAGATTGCTTGGGTTTCCCACCACAGCCCATTCATACACCAAAATGAGTGTAAATATTTATTATGACCTACCTCAGTAAAATGAACTGTAAAGAGATTTGAACCCTACATCATCTGCTTCTCTAAGCTCACTTTATTTTTACTTTATGTCACCAAGATAGGTAGCTGAAAGCTTGACTTTCTTTGTTCAGTGCTAACCAGAATGTGAACGAAAGCACACTGATGACAGTCTCAATTGTACTACAGCTAGCATTCTAAATTAAATCTGTAAGTTTTTACCTTAGCAAGTGAATGTCTAGTTTACTGACTGCTGCCAGTCAATGGAGTGTAATGCCAAATAGTGCACAAAGGATAAAGAAAAAATAAACAAATAAGGACACATTTTGAAACAAGTACTTTAAATGTACATTTCTCATATTTCCTGAAATTTTATCTATTAACAACAACCTATATGTGTTTGAACCATCAAATCAGGGTAGTAAGATCACTCATTTCTGATTATTTTCCATATTTGACACAGACATAGACATATATTAACAAGAAGAAAAACTAGATTTGATGTACTTTTAACATGGCATTGTATCAAGTCACATTGAAAGTGCAACAGAAACAAGTTCTGAAAGTTCTCCTTTTTCATTTGCCAGTATGCGGATATTTATTTGCAACAGTAAGGATACCCATGTACTCATGCAATATTAATCAAAGAGTGCAAAGACTGCAGCTTTATACCTCTTTTTATTTATGGTGTTTCATTCCCTTATGAATACTTTCCTAAGAGCAATGCTATCTCATCTATATTAAATATGGTATCTATATCAACGAGTAATGTACTCCCTTGAATATAGATAACATTTCTTAGTACAAAGCAGGAACTGTGGTCACAAAAACAGCATTTGAATTGTTAGGAATGACACTCTCCTAACTCAGTCAATATATTTTCAGACATTTTGCTAAGTTTCTTCTCACTGACACATCTTCACTAAGTGTACTCACAAGCTTGCTTAAATGAATATGTATTGCAGAAGAAAAGGTTTCATTCCTTGCTCCTACTAATTTGTAAATCATTGATTATACAACTGTTGAACCCCATTGCATTTCAGTATTGGTTATATAACTGTTGAACCCCACTGCATTTCAGTATTGGCATTATAACTGTTGAAGCCCATTGCATTTCAGTATTGGCTATATAAATGTTGAAACCCATTGCATTTCAGTATTGGCTATATAACTGCTGAACCCCATTGCATTTCAGTACTGGTTATATAACTGTTGAACCCCATTGCATTTCAGTATTGGTTATAAAACTGTTGAACCCCATTGTATTTCAGTATTGGTTATATAACTGTTGAACCCCATTGTATTTCAGTACTGGTTATATAACTGTTGTACCCCATTGCCTTTCAGTATTGGTTATATAACTGTTGAACCCCATTGCATTTCAGTATTCATTATATAACTGTTGAACCACATTGCATTTCAGTATTGGCTATATAACTGTTGAACCACACTGCATTTCAGTATTGGTTATATAACTGTTGAACCTCATTGTATTTCAGTATTGGTTAAATAACTGTTGAACCCCATTGTATTTCAGTACTGGTTATGTAACTGTTGAACCCCATTGCATTTCAGTACTGGTTATATAACTGTTGAACCCCATTGCATTTCAGTACTGGTTATATAACTGTTGAACCCAATTGCTTTTCAGTACTGGTTATATAACTGTTGAACCCCATTGCATTTCAGTATTGGTTATATAACTGTTGAACCGCACTGCATTTCAGTATTGGTTATATAACTGTTGAACCCCAATACATTTCAGTATTGGTTATATAACTGTTGATGCCCATTGCATTTCAGTATTGGTTATATAACTGTTCAACACAATTGCATTTCAGTATTGGCTATATAACTGTTGAACCCCATTGCATTTCAATACTGGTTATATAACTGGTGAACCCCATTGCATTTCAGCACTGGTTAAATAACTGTTGAACCCAGTTGCACTTCAGTATTGGTTATATAACTGTTGAACCCCATTGCATTTCAGTATTGGGTATATAACTGTTGAACCCCATTGCATTTCAATATTGGTTATATAACTGTTGAAACCAATTGCATTTCGGTATTGGTTATATAACTGTTGAACCCCGTTACATTTCAGTATTGGTTATATAACTGTTGGACCCCATTGCATTTCAGTACTGGTTATATAACTGTTGAAGCCCATTGCATTTCAATATGGTTATATAACTACTGAACCCAATTGCATTTCAGTATTGGTTATATAACTGTTGAACCCCATTGCATTTCAGTATTGCTTATATAAATGTTTAACCCCATTGCACTTCAGTATTGGGTATATAACTGTTGCAACCTATTGAATTTCAGTATTGGTAATATAACTGTTGAACGCCATTGCATTTCAGTATTGGTTATATAACTGTTGAACCCCATTGTGTTTCAGTATTGGTTATATAATTGTTGAACACCATTGCATTTCAGTATTGATTATATAACTGTTAAACCCCATTGCATTTCAGTACTGGTTATATAAATTTTGAACCCCATTGTATTGCAGTACTGGTCATATAACTGGTGAACCCCATTGTATTTCAGTATTGGTTAAATAACTGTTAAACCCCATTGTATTTCAGTACTGGTTATATAACTGTTGAACCCCATTGCATTTCAGTACTGGTTATATAACTGTTGAACCCCATTGTATTTCAGTATTGGTTATATAACAGTTGAACCCCATTACATTTCAGTACTGGTTATATAACAGTTGAACCCAATTGGTTTTCAGTACTGGTTATATAACTGTTTAAGCCCATTGCATTTCAGTATTGGTTATATAACTGTTGAACCCCATTGCATTTCAGTATTGGTTATATAACTGTTGAACCCCATTGCATATCAATACTGGTTATATAACTGTTGAACCCGATTGCATTTCAGTATTGGTTATATAACTGCTGAACCCCATTGCATTCCAATATTGGTTGCATAACTGTTGAAACCCATTGCATTTCAGTATTGGTTATATAACTGTTGAACCCCAATACATTTCAGTACTGGTTATATAACTGTTGGACCCCATTGCATTTCAGTACTGGTTATATAACTGTTGAAGCCCATTGCATTTCAGTATGGTTGTATAACTACTGAACCCAATTGCATTTCAGTATTGGTTATTTAACTGTTGAACTCCATTGCATTTAAGTATTGCTTATATAACTGTTTAACCCCATTGCACTTCAGTATTGGTTATATAACTGTTGCAACCTATTGCATTTCAGTATTGGTTATATAACTGTTGAACCCCATTGCATTTCGGTATTGGTTATATAACAGTTGAACCCCATTGCATTTCAGTACTGGTTAAATAACTTTTGAACCCCATTGTATTCCAGTACTGGTTACATAACTGTTGAACCCCATTCCATTTCAGTACTGGTTATATAACTGTTGAACCCCATTGTATTTCAGTATTGGTTATATAACTGTTGAAGCCCATTGCATTTCAATACTGGTTATATAACTGTTGAACCCCATTGCTTTTCAGGACTGGTTAAATAACTGTTGAACCCCATTGCACTTCAGTATTTGTTATATAACTGTTGAACCCCATTGCATTTCAGTATTGGTTATATAACTGTTGAACCCCATTGCATTTCAATATTGGTTATATAACTGTTGAACCTGATTACATTTCAGTATTGGTTATATAACTGGTGGACTCCATTGCATTTCAGTATTGGTTATATAACTGTTGAACCCAATTGCATTTCAGTATTGGTTATATAACTGTTGAACCCCATTGCATTTCAGTACTGGTTATATAACTGTTGAACCCCATTGTATTTCAGTATTGGTTATATAACTGTTGAACCCCATTGCATTTCAATACTGGTTATAAAACTGTTGAACCCCATTGCTTTTCAGGACTGGTTAAAAAACTGTTGAACCCCATTGCACTTCAGTATTTGTTATATAACTGTTGAACCCCATTGCATTTCAGTATTGGTTATATAACTGTTGAACCCCATTGTATTTCAGTACTGGTTATATAACTGTTGAACCCCATTGCATTTCAGTACTGGTTATATAACTGTTGAACCCCATTGTATTTCAGTATTGGTTATATAACAGTTGAACCCCATTACATTTCAGTACTGGTTATATAACGGTTGAACCCAATTGGTTTTCAGTACTGGTTATATAACTGTTTAAGCCCATTGCATTTCAGTATTGGTTATATAACTGTTGAACCCCATTGCATTTCAGTATTGGTTATATAACTGTTGAACCACATTGCATATCAATACTGGTTATATAACTGTTGAACCCCATTGCATTTCAGTATTGGTTATATAACTGCTGAACCCCATTGCATTCCAATATTGGTTATATAACTGTTGAAACCCATTGCATTTCAGTATTGGTTATATAACTGTTGAACCCCAATACATTTCAGTATTGGTTATATAACTGTTGGACCCCATTGCATTTCAGTACGGGTTATATAACTGTTGAAGCCCATTGCATTTCAGTATGGTTGTATAACTACTGAACCCAATTGCATTTCAGTATTGGTTATTTAACTGTTGAACTCCATTGCATTTAAGTATTGCTTATATAACTGTTTAACCCCATTGCATTTCAGTATTGGTTATATAATTGTTGAACACCATTGCATTTCAGTATTGGTTATATAACTGTTGAACCCCATTGCATTTCAGTACTGATTAAATAACTTTTGAACCCCATTGTATTGCAGTACTGGTTATATAACTGTTGAACCCCATTGCATTTCAGTACTGGTTATATAACTGTTGAACCCCATTGTATTTCAGTATTGGTTATATAACTGTTGAAGCCCATTGCATTTCAATACTGGTTATATAATTGTTGAACCCCATTGCTTTTCAGGACTGGTTAAATAACTGTTGAACCCCATTGCACTTCAGTATTTGTTATATAACTGTTGAACCCCATTGCATTTCAGTATTGGTTATATAACTGTTGAACCCCATTGCATTTCAATATTGGTTATATAACTGTTGAACCCGATTACATTTCAGTATTGGTTATATAACTGTTGGACTCCATTGCATTTCAGTACTGGTTATATAACTGTTGAAGCCCATTGCATTTCAGTATGGTTATATAACTACTGAACCCAATTGCATTTCAGTATTGGTTATATAACTGTTGAACCCAATTGCATTTCAGTATTGGTTATATAACTGTTGAACGCCATTGCATTTCAGTACTGGTTATATAACTGTTGAACCCCATTGTATTTCAGTATTGGTTATATAACTGTTGAACCCCATTGCATTTCAATACTGGTTATATAACTGTTGAACCCCATTGTTTTTCAGGACTGGTTAAAAAACTGTTGAACCCCATTGCACTTCAGTATTTGTTATATAACTGTTGAACCCCATTGCATTTCAGTATTGGTTATATAACTGTTGAACCCCATTGCAATTCAATATTGGTTATATAACTGTTGAACCCGATTACATTTCAGTATTGGTTATATAACTGTTGGACTCCATTGCATTTCAGTACTGGTTATATAACTGTTGAAGCCCATTGCATTTCAGTATGGTTATATAACTACTGAACCCAATTGCATTTCAGTATTGGTTATATAACTGTTGAACCCAATTGCATTTCAGTGATGGTTATATAACTGTTGAACACCATTGCATTTCAGTACTGGTTATATAACTTTTGAACCCCATTGTATTTCAGTACTGGTTATATAACTGTTGAACCCGATTGCATTTCAGTACTGGTTATATAACTGTTTAACTCCATTGTGTTTCAGTATTGGTTATATAAATGTTGAACGCCATTGCATTTCAGTACTGGTTATATAACTGGCAAACCCAATTGCTTTTCAGTACTGGTTATATAAGTGTTGAATCTGATTGCATTTCAGTATTGGTTATATAACTGTTGAACCCCATTGCATTTCAGTACTGATTATATAACTGTTGAACCCCATTGTATTTCAGTATTGGTTATATAACTGTTGAACCCCATTGTATTTCAGTATTGGTTATATAACTGTTGAACCCCATTGCATTTCAGTATTGGTTATATAACTGCTGAACCCCATTGCATTTCAGTATTGGTTATATAACTGTTGAACCCCATTGCATTTCAGTATTGGTTATATAATTGTTGAACACCATTGCATTTCAGTATTGGTTAGATAACTGTTGAACCCCGTTGCATTTCAGTACTGGTTATATAACTTTTGAACCCCATTGTATTGCAGTATTGGTTATATAACTGATGAACCCCATTGTATTTCAGTACTGGTTATATAACTGTTGTACCCCATTGCCTTTCAGTATTGGTTATATAACAGTTGAACCCCATTGCATTTCAGTGTTAGTTATATAACTGTTGAACCACATTGTATTTCAGTATTGGTTAAATAACTGTTGAACCCCATTGTATTTCAGTACTGGTTATATAACCGTTGAACCCCATTGCATTTCAGTACTGGTTATATAACTGTTGAACCCCATTGTATTTCAGTATTGGTTATATAACTGTTGAACCCCATTGCATTTCAGTACTGGTTATATAACTGTTGAACCCAATTGCTTTTCAGTACTGGTTATATAGCTGTTGAAGCCCATTGCATTTCAGTATTGGTTATATAACTGTTGAACCCCATTGCATTTCAGTATTGGTTATATAACTGTTGAACCCCATTCCATTTCAGTATTGGTTATATAACTGTTGAACCCCGATGCATTTCAGTATTGGTTATATAACTGTTGAAGCCCATTGCATTTCAGTATTGGTTATATAACTGTTGAACACAATTGCATTTCAGTATTGGTTATATAACTGTTGAACCCCTTTGACATTCAATAATGGTTATATAACTGTTGAACCCCATTGCATTTCAGTACAGGTTAAATAACTGTTGAACCCCGTTGCACTTCAGTATTGGTTATATAACATGAACCCCATTGCATTTCAGTATTAGTTATATAACTGTTGAACCCTATTGCATTTCAATATTGGTTATATAACTGTTGAAACCCATTGCATTTCAATACTGGTTATATAACTTTTGAACCCCATTACATTTCAGTATTGGTTATATAACTGTTGGACCCCATTGCATTTTAGTATTGCCTATATAACTCTTGAAGCTCATTGCATTTCAGTATGATTATATAACTACTGAACCCAATTGCATTTGAGTATTTGTTATATAACTGTTGAACCCCATTGCATTTCAGTATTGCTTATATAAATGTTTAACCCCATTGCACTTCAGTATTGGTAATATAACTGTTGCAACCTATTGAATTTTAGTATTGGTTATATAACTGTTGAACCCCATTGCATTTCAGTATTGGTTATATGACTGTTGAACCCCATTGCATTTCAGTATCGGTTATATAATTGTTGAACACCATTGCATTTCAGTATTGGTTATATAACTGTTGAACCCCATTGCATTTCAGTACTGGTTATATAAATTTTGAACCCCATTGTATTGCAGTACTGGTTATATAACTGTTGAACCCCATTGCATTTCAGTACTGGTTATATAACTGTTGAACCCCATTGTATTTCAGTATTGGTTATATACCTGTTGAACCCCATTGCATTTCAATATTGGTTATATAAATGTTGAACCCCATTGCATTTCAATACTGGTTAAATAACTGTTGAACCCCATTGCACTTCAGTATTGGTTATATAACTGTGGAACCCCATTGCATTTCAGGATTGGTTATATAACTGCTGAATCCCATTGCATTTCAATATTGGTTATATAACTGTTGAAACCCATTGCATTTCAGTATTGGTTATATAACTGTTGAACCCCCTTACATTTCAATATTGGTTATATAACTGTTGGACTCCATTGCATTTCAGTATAGCTTATAAAACTGTTGAAGCCCATTGCATTTCACTATGGTTATATAACTACTGAACCCAATTGCATTTCAGTACTGGTTATATAACTGTTGAACCCCATTGCATTTCAGTATTGGTTATATAACTGTTTAACCCCATTGCACTTCAGTATTGGTTATATAATAGCTGCACCCTATTGCATTTCATTATTGGTTGTATAACTGTTGAACCCCATTGCATTTCAGTATTGGTTATATAACTGTTGAACCCCATTGCATTTCAGTATTGGTTATATAACTGTTGAACACCATTGCATTTCAGTACTGGTTATATAAATTTTGAACCCCATTGTATTTCACTGCTGGTTATATAACTGTTGAACCCCATTGCATTTCAGTACTGGTTATATAACTGTTTAACCCCATTGTGTTTCAGTATTGGTTATATAAATGTTGAATGCCATTGCATTTCAGTACTGGTTATATAACTGTCAAACCCAATTGCTTTTCATTACTGGTTATATAAGTGTTGAATCCCATTGCATTTCAGTATTGGTTATATAACTGTTGAACCCCATTGCATTTCAGTACTGGTTATATAACTGTTGAACCCCATTGTATTTCAGTATTGGTTATATAACAGTTGAACCCCATTGCATTTCAATACTGATTATATAACTGTTGAACCCCATTGCATTTCAGTACTGGTTAAATAACCGTTGAACCCCATTGCACTTCAGTATTGGTTATATAACTGTTGAACCCCATTGCATTTCAGTATTGGTTATATAACTGTTGAACCCCATTGCATTTCAATATTGGTTACATAACTGTCGAAACCCATTGCATTTCAGTTTTGGTTATATAACTGTTGAACCCCATTACATTTCATTATCTGTTAATTAACTGTTGGACTGGATTACATTTCAATACTGGTTATATAACTGTTGAATCCCATTGCATTTCAGTATTGGTTATATAACTGTTGAACCGCATTGCATTTCAGTACTGGTTATATAACTGTTGAACCCCATTGCATTTCAGTATTGGTTATATAACTGTTGAACACCATTGCATTTCAGTATTGGTTATATAACTGTTGAACACCTTTACATTTCAGTACTGGTTATATAACTTTTGAACTCCATTGTAATTCAGTACTGGTTATATAACTTTTGAACCCCATTGCATTTCAGTACTGGTTATATAACTGTTGAACCCCATTGTATATCAGTATTGGCTATATAAATGTTGAACGCCATTGCATTTCAGTACTGGTTATATAACTGTCAAACCGAATTGCTTTTCAGTACTGGTTATATAAGTGTTGAATCCCATTGCATTTCAGTATTGGTTATATAACTGTTGAACCCCATTGCATTTCAGTATTGGTTATATAACTGTTGAACTCCATTGCATTTCAGTATTGGTTATATAAATTTTGAACCCAATTGCATTTCAGTATTGGTTATATAACTGTTGAAGCCCAATTGCATTTCAGTCCTGTTTATATAACTGTTGAACCCCATTGCATTTCGCTTTTGGTTATATAACTGTTAAAGCCCATTGCATTTCAGTATTGGTTATAGAACTATTGAACCCCATTGCATTTCAGTATTGGTTTTATAACTGTTGAAGCTGATTGCATTTCAGTATTGGTTATATAGCGGTTGAACCCCATTGCATTTCAGTATTGGTTATATAACTGTTGAACCCAATTGCACTTCAGTATTGGTTATATAACTATTGAAGCCCATTGCATTTCAGTATTGGTTATATAACTGTTGAACACGATTGCATTTCAGTATTGTTTATATAACTGCTGAATCCCATTGCATTTCTGTACAGGTTATATAACTGTTGAAGCCCATTGCATTTCAGTACTGGTTATATAAGTGTTGAAGCCCATTGCATTTCAGTATTAGTTATATAACTGTTGAATCCCATTGAATTTCAGTATTGGTTATATAACTGTTGAACCCCATTGCATTTCAATATTGGCTATATAACTGTTGAACACCATTGCACTTCAGTATTGGATATATAACTGTTGAACCCCATTGCATTTCAGTAGTGGTTATATAACTGTTGAACCCCATTGCCTTTAAATATTGGTTATATAGCTGTTGAACCCCATTGTATTTCAGTATTGGTTATATAACTGTTGAAACACATTGCATTTCAGTATTGGTTATATAACTGTTGAACCCCATTGCATTTCAGTACTGGTTATATAACTGTTGAATGCCATTGCATTTCAGTGCTGGTTATTTAACTGTTGAACTCCATTGCATTTCAGTATTGGTTATATAACTGTTGAAGCCTATTGCATTTCAGTACTGGTTATATAACTGTTGAACCTCATTGCATTTC
Source organism: Protopterus annectens (assembly GCF_019279795.1). NCBI lineage: Eukaryota > Metazoa > Chordata > Ceratodontiformes > Protopteridae > Protopterus > Protopterus annectens. The sequence goes on along the minus strand of NC_056747.1, from coordinate 1,220,932,878 downwards.
AGTACTGGTTATATAACTGTTGAACTCCATTGCATTTCAGCACTGGTTATATAACTGTTGAACCCCACTGCATTTCAGTACTGGTTATATAACTGATGAAACCTACTACATTTCAGTATTGATTATATAACTGTTAAAGCTCATTGCATTTCAATATTGGTTATATAACTGTTGAAGCACATTGCATTTCAGTCCTATTTATATAACTGTTGAAGCCCATTGCATTTCAGTATTGGTTATATAACTGTTGAACCCCATTGCATTTTAGTATTGGTTATATAACCGTTGAACCCCATTGCATTTCTGTACTGGTTATATAACTATTAAACCCCATTGCATTTCCGTATTGGTTATATAACTGTTGAACCCCATTGCATTTCAGAATTAGTTATATAACTGTTGAAGCCCATTGCATTTCAGTATTGGTTATATAACTGATGAACCCCATTGCATTTCAGTACTGGTTATATAACTGCTGAACCCCATAGCATATCAGTATTAATTATATAACTGTTGAACCCCATTGCATTTCCGTATTGGTTATATAACAGTTGAAACTAATTGCATTTCAGTATTGGTTATATAACTGTTGAACCCCATTGCATTTCAGTACTGGTTATTTAACTGTTGAACCCCATTGCATTTCAGTATTGGTTATATAACTGCTGAACCCCATTGCATTTCAGTAATGGTTATATTACTGTTGAAGCCCATTGCATTTCAGTATTGGTTATATAACAGTTGAAGCCCATGACATGTCATTATTTGTTATGTAACTGTTGACGCCCATTGCATTTCAGTATTGGTTATATTACTGTTGAAGCCCATTGCATTTCAGTATTGGTTATATAACTGTTGAACCCCATTGCATTTCAGTATTAGTTATATACCTTTTGAACCCCATTGTATTTCAGTACTGGTTATATAACTTTTGAACCCCATTGCATTTTAGTACTGGTTTTATAATTGTTGAAGCCCATTGCATTTCAGTACTGGTTATATAACTGTTGAAGCCCATTGCATTTCAGTACTGGTTATATAACTGTTGAAGACCATTGCATTTCAGTACTGGTTATATAACTGTTGAACCCCATTGCATTTCAGTACTGGTTATATAACTGTTGAACCCCAATCCATTTCAGAACTGGTTATATAACTGATGAACCCTACTGCATTTCACTATTGATTATATAACTGTTAAAGCCCATTGCATTTCAGTATTGGTTATATAACTGTTGAACCCCATTGCATTTCTGTAGTGGTTATATAACTATTAAACCCCATCGCATTTCAGTATTGGTTATATAACTGTTGAACCCCATTGCATTTCAGTAATAGTTATATAACTGTTGAAGCCCATTGCATTTCAGTATTGGTTATATAAATGGTGAACCCCATTGCATTTCAGTACTTGTTGTATAACTGCTGAACCCCATTGCATATCAGTATTAGTTATATAACTGTTGAACCCTATTGCATTTCAGTATTGGTTATATAACAGTTGAAACTCATTGCATTTCAGTATTGGTTATATAACTGTTGAAACCCATTGCATTTCAGTACTGGTTATTTAACTGTTGAACCCCATTGCATTTCATTATTGGTTATATAACTGCTGAACCCCATTGCATTTCAGCAATGGTTATATTACTGTTGAAGTCCATTGCATTTCAGTATTGGTTATATAACTGTTGAAGCCCATGGCATGTCATTATTTGTTACGTAACTGTTGAAACCCATTGCATTTCAGTATTGGTTATATAACTGTTGAAGCTCATTGCATTTCAGTATTGGTTATATAACTGTTGACTCCCATTGTATTTCAGTACTGGTTATATGACTGTTGAACCCCATTGCATTTCAGTACTGGTTTTATAACTGTTGAAGCCCATTGCATTTCAGTAATGGTTATATAACTGTTGTAGCCCATTCCATTTCAGTACTGGTTATATAACTGATGAATCCAATTGCATTTCAGTACTGATTATATAACTATTGAACCCCAGTGCATTTCAGTACTGGTTATATAACTGATGAATCCTACTTCATTTCAGTATTGATTATATAGCTGATAAAGCCCATTGCATTTCAGTATTGGTTATATAACTGTTGAAGCCCATTGCATTTCACTATTGGTTATATAACTGTTGAACCCCGTTGCATTTCAGTATTGGTTAACTAACCGTTGAACCCCATTGCATTTTTTTACTGGTTTTATAAATATTAAACCCGAATGAATTTCAGTATTGGTTATATAACTGGTAAACCCCATTGCATTTCAGTATTAGTTATATAACTTTTGAAGCCCATTGCATTTCAGCATTGGTTATATAACTGTTGAAGCCCATTGCTTTTCAGTACTGGTTATATAACTGTTGAACCCCATTGCATTTCAGTATTGATTATATAACTGTTGAACCCAATTAAATTTCAGTATTGGTAATATAACTGTTGAACCCCATTGCATTTCAGTATTGGTTATATAACTGTTGAAGCCCATTGCATTTCAGTATTGGTTATATAACTGTTGAACCGCATTGCATTTAAGTATTGGTTATATAACTGTTGAACCCCATTGCATTTCAGTATTGGTTATATTACTGTTGAAGCCCATTGCCTTTCAGTTTTGGTTATATGGCTGTTGAACCCCATTGCATTTCAGTACTGGTTATATAACTGTTGAAGTCCATGGCATTTTAGTACTGGTTATATAACTATTGTACCCCACTGCATTTCAGTACTGGTTATATAACTGTTGAACTCCACTGGATTTCAGTATTGGCTATATAACTTTTGAACCCCATTGCTTTTCAGTATTGGTGATCTAACTGTTGAACCCCATTGGATTTTGAGTATTGGTTATATAACTGTTGAACCCCATTGCATTTCAGTATTGGTTATATAACTGTTGAACCCCATTGCATTTCAGTATTGGTTATATAACTGTTGAACTCCATTGGAGGTCAGTATTTGTTATATAACTGTTGAACCCCATTGCATTTCTGTATTGGTTTTATAACTGCTGAACCCCATTACATTTCAGTATTGCTCATATAACTGTTGAACCCCATTGCATTTTAGTATTGGCTATATAACTGTTGAACCCCATTGCATTTTAGTATTGGCTATATAACTGTTGAACCCCATTGCATTTCAGTACTGGTTATATAACTGTTGAACCCCATGTCATTTCAGTACTGGTTTTATAAATGTTGAACCTCATTGCATTTCAGTACTGGTTATATTACTGTTGAACGCCATTGCATTTCAGTATTGGTTATATAACTGTTGAACCCCATTGTATTTCAGAACTGGTTATATAACTGTTGAACCCTATTGAATTTCAGTACTGGGTTTATAACTGTTGAAGCCCATTGCATTTCAGTACTGGTTATATAACGGTTGAAACCCATTGCATTTCTGTACTGGTTATATAACTGTTGAACACCATTGCATTTCAGTACTGGTTATGTAACTGTTGAATCCCATTGCATTTCAGTATTGGTTATATAGCTGTTACAGACCAATGCATTTCAGTACTGGTTATATAACTGTTGAACCCTATTGCATTTCATTAGTGATTATATAACTGGTGAACCCTATTGCATTTCAGTATTAGTTATATAACTTTTGAAGCCCATTGCATTTCAGCATTGGTTATATAACTGTTGAACCCCATTGCATTTCAGTACTGTTTATATAACTGTTGAACCCCATTGCATTTCAGTATTGGTTAGATAACCATTGAACCCCATTGCATTTGTGTACTTGTTATATAACTATTAAACCCAATTGCATTTCACTAGTGATTATATAACTGGTGAACCCTATTGCATTTCAGTATTAGTTATATAACTTTTGAAGCCCATTGCATTTCAGCATTGGTTATATAACTGTTGAACCCCATTGCATTTCAGTACTGTTTATATAACTGTTGAACCCCACTGCATTTCAGTATTGGTTATATAACTGTTGAACTCCATTACATTTCAGTATTGGTTATATAACTGTTGAACCCCATTGCATTTCAGTATTGGTTATATAACTATTGAACCCATTGCATTTCACTTTTGGTTATATAACTGTTAAAGCCCATTGCATTTCAGTATTGGCTATATAACTATTGAACCCCATTGCATTTCAGTATTGGTTTTATAACTGTTGAAGCTCATTGCATTTCAGTATTTGTTATATAACGGTTGAACCCCATTGCATTTCAGTACTGGTTATATAACTGTTGAATCCTATTGCATTTCATTACTGGTTATATAGCTGTTGAACCCCATTGCATTTCAGTATTGGTTAGATAACCATTGAACCCCATTGCATTTGTGTACTTGTTATATAACTATTAAACCCAATTGCATTTCACTAGTGATTATATAACTGGTGAACCCTATTGCATTTCAGTATTAGTTATATAACTTTTGAAGCCCATTGCATTTCAGCATTGGTTATATAACTGTTGAACCCCACTGCATTTCAGTATTGGTTATATAACTGTTGAACTCCATTACATTTCAGTATTGGTTATATAACTGTTGAACCCCATTGCATTTCAGTATTGGTTATATAACAGTTGAAGCCCATTGCATTTCAGTACTGTTTATATAACTGTTGAACCCATTGCATTTCACTTTTGGTTATATAACTGTTAAAGCCCATTGCATTTCAGTATTGGCTATATAACTATTGAACCCCATTGCATTTCAGTATTGGTTTTATAACTGTTGAAGCTCATTGCATTTCAGTATTTGTTATATAACGGTTGAACCCCATTGCATTTCAGTATTGGTTATATAACTGCTGAACCCCATTGCATTTCAGTATTGGTTATATAACTGTCATACCCAATTTCTTTTCAGTACTGGTTATATAAGTGTTGAATCCCATTGCATTTCCGTATTGGTTATATAACTGTTGAACTCTATTGCATTTCAGTATTGGTTATATAACTGTTGTACCCAATTGCACTTCAGTATTGGTTATATAACTGTTGAAGCCCATTGCATTTCAGTATTGGTTATATAACTGTTGAACATGATTGCATTTTTGTATTGGTTATATAACTGTTGAATCCCATTGCATTTCAGTGCAGGTTATAAAACTGTTGAACCCCATTGCATTTCAGTACTGGTTATATAAGTGTTAAAGCCCATTGCATTTCAGTATTGGTTTTATAACTGTTGAACCCCATTGCATTTCAGTATTGCTCATATAACTGTTGAACCCCATTGCATTTTAGTATTGGTTATATAACTGTTGAACCCCATTGCATTTCAGTACTGGTTATATAACTGTTGAACTCATGTCATTTCAGTACTGGTTATATAAATGTTGAACCCCATTGCATTTCAGTACTGGTTATATTACTGTTGAACGCCATTGCATTTTTGTACTGGTTATATAACTGTTGAAGCCCATTGCATTTCAGTATTGGTTATATAAATGTTGAAGCCCATTGCATTTCAGTATTTGTTATATAACTGTTGAACACCACTGTATTTTAGTACTGGTTTTATAACTGTTGAACCCTACTGAATTTCAGTACTGGGTTTATAACTGTTGAAGCCTATTGCATTTCAGTACTGGTTATATAACTGTTGAAACCCATTGCATTTCAGTACTGGTTATATAACTGTTGAACCCAATTGCATTTCAGTACTGGTTACGTAACTGTTGAACCCCATTGTATTTCAGTACAGGTTATATAGCTGTTGAACCCCACTGCATTTTAGTAATGGTTATATAACTGTTGAACCCTATTGCCTTTCATTATTGGTTATATAATTGTTAAAGTCCATTGCATTTCAGTATTGATTATATAACTGTTGAACCCCATTGCATTTCTGTACTGGTAATATAACAATTAAACCCCATTGCATTTCAGTATTGGTTATATAACAGTTTAACCCCATTACATTTCAGTATTGGTTATATAACTGTTGAACCCCATTGCATTTCAGTATTGGTTATATAACTGCTGAAGCCCATTGCCTTTCAGTACTGTTTATAGAAATGTTGAACCCCATTGCATTTCACTATTGGTTATATAACTTAAAGCCCATTGCATTTTAGTATTGGTTATATAACTATTGAACCCCATTGCATTTCAGTATTGGTTTTATAACTGCTGAAGCTCATTTCTTTTCAGTATTGGTTATATAACTGTTGAACGCCATTGCACTTCAGGATTGGTTATATAACTGTTGAACCCCATTGCATTTCAGTATTGGTTATATAACTGTCAAACCCAATTTCTTTTCATTACTGGTTTTATAAGTGTTGAATCCCATTGCATTTCAGTATTGGTTATATAACTGTTGAACCCCATTGCATTTCAGTATTGGTTATACAACTGTTGAACTCTATTGCATTTCAGTATTGGTTATATAACTGTTGAACCCAATTGCACTTCAGTATTGGTTATATAACTGTTGAAGACCATTGCATTTCAGTATTGGTTATATAACTGTTGAACATGATTGCATTTCAGTATTGTTTATATAACTGTTGAATCCCATTGCATTTCAGTACAGGTTATAGAACTGTTGAACCCCATTGCATTTCAGTACTGGCTATATAAGTTTTGAAGCCCATTGCATTTCAGTATTGGTTATATAACTGTTGAATCCCATTGAATTTCAGTATTGGTTATATAACTGTTGAACCCCATTGCATTTCAGTATTGGCTATATAACTGTTGAACACCATTGCACTTCAGTACTGGATATATAATTGTTGAACCCCATTGCATTTCAGTAGTGGTTATATAACTGTTGAACCCCATTGCATTTAAATATTGGTAATATAGCTGTTGAACCCCACTGTATTTCAGTATTGGTTATATAACTGTTGAAACACATTGCATTTCAGTATTGGTTATATAACTGTTGAACGCCATTGCATTCCAGTACTGGTTATTTAACTGTTGAACTCCATTGCATTTCAGTATTGGTTATATAACTGTTGAAGCCCATTGCATTTCAGTATTGGTTATGTAACTGTTGAACCCCATTGCATTTCATTATTGGTTATATAACTGTTGAAGCCCATTGCATTTTAGTACTGGATATATAACTGTTGAACTACTTTGCATTTCAGTACTGGTTATATAACTGTTGAACCCCACTGCATTTCAGTACTGGTTATATAACTGATGAACCCTACTACATTTCAGTATTGGTTATATAACTGTTGAAGCCCATTGCATTTCAGTCCTAGGTATATAACTGTTGAAGCCGATTGCATTTCCGTATTGGTTATATAACTGTTGAACCGCATTGCATTTTAGTATTGGTTATATAACTGCTGAACCCCATTGCATTTCAGTAATGGTTATATTACTGTTGAACCCCATTGCATTTCAGTGCTGATTATATAACTGTTGAACCCCAGTGCATTTCAGTACTCGTTTTATAACTGTTGACGCCCATGGCATTTCAGTAATGGTTATATAACTGTTGTAGCCCATTCCATTTCAGTACTGGTTATATAACTGATGAATCCAATTGCATTTCAGTACTGATTATATAACTATTGAACCCCAGTGCATTTCAGTACTGGTTATATAACTGATGAATCCTACTTCATTTCAGTATTGATTATATAGCTGATAAAGCCCATTGCATTTCAGTATTGGTTATATAACTGTTGAAGCCCATTGTATTTCAGTACTGGTAATATAACTGTTGAAGCCCATTGCATTTCACTATTGGTTATATAACTGTTGAACCCCGTTGAATTTCAGTATTGGTTAACTAACCGTTGAACCCCATTGCATTTTTTTACTGGTTTTATAAATATTAAACCCGAATGAATTTCAGTATTGGTTATATAACTGGTAAACCCCATTGCATTTCAGTATTAGTTATATAACTTTTGAAGCCCATTGCATTTCAGCATTGGTTATATAACTGTTGAACCCCATTGCTTTTCAGTACTGGTTATATAACTGTTGAACCCCATTGCATTTCAGTATTGGTTATATAACTGTTGAACCCAATTAAATTTCAGTATTGGTAATATAACTGTTGAACCCCATTGCATTTCAGAATTGGTTATATAACTGTTGAAGCCCATTGCATTTCAGTATTGGTTATATAACTGTTGAACCCCATTGCATTTAAGTATTGGTTATATAACTGTTGAACCCCATTGCATTTCATTATTGGTTATATTACTGTTGAAGCCCATTGCCTTTCAGTTTTGGTTATATGGCTGTTGAACCCCATTGCATTTCAGTACTGGTTATATAACTGTTGAAGTCCATGGCATTTTAGTACTGGTTATATAACTATTGTACCCCACTGCATTTCAGTACTGGTTATATAACTGTTGAACTCCACTGGATTTCAGTATTGGCTATATAACTTTTGAACCCCATTGCTTTTCAGTATTGGTGATCTAACTGTTGAACCCCATTGGATTTTGAGTATTGGTTATATAACTGTTGAACCCCATTGCATTTCAGTATTGGTTATATAACTGTTGAACCCCATTGCATTTCAGTATTGGTTATATAACTGTTGAACTCCATTAGAGGTCAGTATTTGTTATATAACTGTTGAACCACATTGCATTTCTGTATTGGTTTTATAACTGTTGAACCCCATTACATTTCAGTATTGCTCATATAACTGTTGAACCCCATTGCATTTTAGTATTGGTTATATAACTGTTGAACCCCATTGCATTTCAGTACTGGTTATATAACTGTTGAACCCCATGTCATTTCAGTACTGGTTATATAAATGTTGAACCCCATTGCATTCCAGTACTGGTTATATTACTGTAGAATGCCATTGCATTTCTGTACTGGTTATATAACTGTTGAAGCCCATTGCATTTCAGTATTGGTTATATAACTGTTGAACACCATTGCACTTCAGTATTGGATATATAACTGTTGAACCCCATTGCATTTCAGTAGTGATTGTATAACTGTTGAACCCCATTGCATTTAAATATTGGTAATATAGCTGTTGAACCCCACTGTATTTCAGTATTGGTTATATAACTGTTCACCCCCATTGCATTTCATTATTGGTTATATAACTGTTGAAACACATTGCATTTCAGTATTGGTTATATAACTGTTGAACCCCATTGCATTTCAGTACTGGTTATATAATTGTTGAACGCCATTGCATTTCAGTACTGGTTATTTAACTGTTGAACTCCATTGCATTTCAGTATTGGTTATATAACTGTTGAAGCCCATTGAATTTCAGTATTGGTTATATAACTGGTAAACCCCATTGCATTTCAGTATTAGTTATATAACTTTTGAAGCCCATTGCATTTCAGCATTGGTTATATAACTGTTGAACCCCATTGCTTTTCAGTACTGGTTATATAACTGTTGAACCCCATTGCATTTCAGTATTGGTTATATAACTGTTGAACCCAATTAAATTCCAGTATTGGTAATATAACTGTTGAACCCCATTGCATTTCAGAATTGGTTATATAACTGTTGAAGCCCATTGCATTTCAGTATTGGTTATATAACTGTTGAACCCCATTGCATTTAAGTATTGGTTATATAACTGTTGAACCCCATTGCATTTCATTATTGGTTATATTACTGTTGAAGCCCATTGCCTTTCAGTTTTGGTTATATGGCTGTTGAACCCCATTGCATTTCAGTACTGGTTATATAACTGTTGAAGTCCATGGCATTTTAGTACTGGTTATATAACTATTGTACCCCACTGCATTTCAGTACTGGTTATATAACTGTTGAACTCCACTGGATTTCAGTATTGGCTATATAACTTTTGAACCCCATTGCTTTTTAGTATTGGTGATCTAACTGTTGAACCCCATTGGATTTTGAGTATTGGTTATATAACTGTTGAACCCCATTGCATTTCAGTATTGGTTATATAACTGTTGAACCCCATTGCATTTCAGTATTGGTTATATAACTGTTGAACTCCATTGGTGGTCAGTATTTGTTATATAACTGTTGAACCACATTGCATTTCTGTATTGGTTTTATAACTGTTGAACCCCATTACATTTTAGTATTGCTCATATAACTGTTGAACCCCATTGCATTTTAGTATTGGTTATATAACTGTTGAACCCCATTGCATTTCAGTACTGGTTATATAACTGTTGAACCCCATGTCATTTCAGTACTGGTTATATAAATGTTGAACCCCATTGCATTCCAGTACTGGTTATATTACTGTAGAATGCCATTGCATTTCTGTACTGGTTATATAACTGTTGAAGCCCATTGCATTTCAGTATTGGTTATATAACTGTTGAACACCATTGCACTTCAGTATTGGATATATAACTGTTGAACCCCATTGCATTTCAGTAGTGGTTATATAACTGTTGAACCCCATTGCATTTAAATATTGGTAATATAGCTGTTGAACCCCACTGTATTTCAGTATTGGTTATATAACTGTTCACCCCCATTGCATTTCATTATTGGTTATATAACTGTTGAAACACATTGCATTTCAGTATTGGTTATATAACTGTTGAACCCCATTGCATTTCAGTACTGGTTATATAATTGTTGAACGCCATTGCATTTCAGTACTGGTTATTTAACTGTTGAACTCCATTGCATTTCAGTATTGGTTATATAACTGTTGAAGCCCATTGCATTTCAGTATTGGTTATGTAACTGTTGAACCCCATTGCATTTCAGTATTGGTTATATAACTGTTGAAGCCCATTGCATTTCAGTATTGGTTATATAACTGTTGAAGCCCATTGCATTTCAGTACTGGTTATATAACTGTTGAACCCCTTTGCATTTCAGTACTGGTTATATAACTGTTGAACCCCACTGCATTTCAATACTGGTTATATAACTGATGAACCCTACTACATTTCAGTATTGATCATATAACTGTTAAAGCCCATTGCATTTCAGTATTGGTTATATAACTTTTGAAGCCCATTGCATTTCAGTCCTAGGTATATAACTGTTGAAGCCGATTGCATTTCCGTATTGGTTATATAACTGTTGAACCCCATTGCATTTTAGTATTGGTTATATAACTGTTGAACCCCATTGCATATCAGTATTAGTTATATAACTTTTGAACCCCATTGCATTTCAGTATTGGTTATATAACTGCTGAACCCCATTGCATTTCAGTAATGGTTATATTACTGTTGAACCCCATTGCATTTCAGTGCTGATTATATAACTTTTGAACCCTAGTGCATTTCAGTACTGGTTTTATAACTGTTGACGCCCATTGCATTTCAGTAATGGTTATATAACTGTTGTAGCCCATTCCATTTCAGTACTGGTTATTTAACTGTTGAACCCCATTGCATTTCAGTGCTGATTATATAACTGTTGAACCCCAGTGCATTTTAGTACTGGTTATATAACTGATGAACCCTACTGCATTTCAGTATTAATTATATAGCTGTTAAAGCCCATTGCATTTCAGTATTGATTATATAAGTGTTGAAGCCCATTGCATTTCAGTACTGGTTATATAACAGTTGAAGCCCATTTCATTTCACTATTGGTTATATAACTGTTGAACCCCATTGCATTTCAGTATTGTTTAGATAACCATTGAACCCCATTGCATTTCTGTACTGGTTTTATAAATATTAAACCCGATTGCATTTCAGTATTCGTTATATAACTGGTAAACCACATTGCATTTCAGCATTGGTTATATAACTGTTGAACCCCATTGCATTTCACTACTGTTTATATAAATGTTGAACCCCATTGCATTTCAGTATTGGTTATATAATTGTTGAACCCCTTTACATTTCATTATTGGTTATATAACTGTTGAACCCCATTGCATTTCAGTATTGGTTATATAACTGTTGAAGCCCATTGCATTTCAGTACTGTTTATATAACTGTTGAACCCCATTGCATTTCACTATTGGTTATATAACTGTTAAAGCCCATTGCATTTCAGTATTGGTTATATAACTATTGAACCCCATTGCATTTCAGTATTGGTTTTATAACTGTTGAAGCTCATTGCATTTCAGTATTGGTTATATAACTGTTGAACCCCATTGCTTTTCAGTATTGGTTTAATAACTCTTGAACCCCATTGATTTTCAGTACTGGTTATATAACTGTTGAAGCCCATTGCATTTCAGTTTTGGTTATATGACTGTTGAACCCCATTGCATTTTAGTACTGGTTATATAACTGTTGAAGCCCATGGCATTTTAGTACTGGTTATATAACTATTGAACCCTACTGCATTTCAGTACTGGTTATATAACTGTTGAACTCCATTGGATTTCAGTATTGGCTATATAACTTTTGAACCCCATTGCTTTTCAGTATTGGTGATCTAATTTTGAACCCCATTGGATTTTGAGTATTGGTTATATAACTGTTGAACCCCATTGCATTTCAGTATTGGTTATATAACTGTTGAACCCCATTGCATTTCAGTATTAGTTATATAACTGTTGAACCCCATTGGAGGTCAGTATTTGTTATATAACTGTTGAACCCCATTGCATTTCAGTATTGGTTTTATAAATGTTGAACCCCGATGCATTTCAGTATAGCTCATATAACTGTTGAACCCCATTGCATTTTAGTATTGGTTATATAACTGTTGAACCCCATTGCATTTCAGTACTGGTTATATAACTGTTGAACCCCATGTCATTTCAGTACTGGTTATATAAATGTTGAACCCCATTGCATTCCAGTACTGGTTATATTACTGTAGAATGCCATTGCATTTCTGTACTGGTTATATAACTGTTGAAGCCCATTGCATTTCAGTATTGGTTATATAAATGTTGAAGCCCATTGCATTTCAGTATTGGTTATATAACTGTTGACCCCCACTGTATTTCAGTACTGGTTATATAACTGTTGAAACCCATTGCATTTCATTACTGGTTATATAACTGTTGTACCCATTGCATTTCAGTACTGGTTATGTAACTGTTGAACCCCATTGCATTTCACTATAGGTTATATAGCTGTTGAACCCCACTGCATTTTAGTACTAGTTATATAACTGTTGAACCCTACTGCATTTCATTATTGGTTATATAATTGTTAAAGCCCATTGCATTTCAGTATTTGTTATATAACTGTTGAACCCTATTGCATTTCAGTACTGGTTATATAGCTGTTGAACCCCATTGCATTTCAGTATTGGTTAGATAACCGTTGAACCCCATTGCATTTCTGTACTGGTTATATAACTATTAAACCCAATTGCATTTCAGTATTGGTTATATAACTGGTGAACCCCATTGCATTTCAGTATTAGTTATATAACTTTTGAAGCCCATTGCATTTCAGCATTGGTTATATAACTGTTGAACACCATTTCATTTCAATACTGGTTATATAACTGTTGAACCCCATTGCATTTCAGTATTGGTTATATAACTGTTGAACCCCATTACGTTTCAGTATTGGTTATATAACTGTTGAACCCCATTGCATTTCAGTATTGGTTATATAACTGTTGAAGCCCATTGTATTTCAGTACTGTTTATATAACTGTTGAACCCCATTGCATTTCACTATTGGTTATATAACTGTTAAAGCCCATTGCATTTTAGTATTGATTATATAACTATTGAACCCCATTGCATTTCAGTATTGATTTTATAACTGCTGAAGCTCATTGCATTTCAGCATTGGTTATATAACTGTTGAACCCCATTGCACTTCAGGATTTGTTATATAACTGTTGAACCCCATTGCATTTCAGTATTGGTTATATTACTGTTGAAGCCCATTGCATTTCAGTTTTGGTTATATGACTGTTGAACCCCATTGCATTTCAGTACTGGTTATATAACTGTTGACGTCCATGGCATTTTAATACTGGTTATATAACTATTGAACCCCATTGCATTTCTGTACTGGTTATATAACTGTTGAACTCCATTGGATTTCAGTATTGGCTATATAACTTTTGAACCCCATCACTTTTCAGTATTGGTTCTATAACTGTTGAACCCTATTGCATTTCAGTATTGGTTCTATAACTGTTGAACCCCATTGGAGTTCAGTATTTGTTATATAACTGTTGATCCCCTTTGCGTTTCAGTATTGGTTTTATAACTGTTGAACCGCATTGCATTTCAGTACTGGCCATATAACTGTTGAATCCCATTGCATTTTAGTATTGGTTATATAACTGTTGAACCCCATTGCATTTCAGTACTGTTATATAACTGTTGAACCCCATGTCATTTCAGTACTGGTTATATAAATGTTGAACCCCATTGCATTTCAGTACTGGTTATATTACTGTTGAACACCATTGCATTTCTGTACTGGTTATATAACTGTTGATACCCATTGCATTTCAGTATTGGTTATATAAATGTTGAAGCCCATTGCATTTCAGTATTGGTTATATAACTGTTGAACCCCATTGTATTTTAGGACTGGTTATATAACTGTTGAACCCCATTGAATTTCAGTACAGGGTTTATAACTGATGAAGTCCATTGCATTTCAGTACTGGTTATATAACTGTTGAACCCCATTGCATTTCAGTACATGTTATATAACTGTTGAACCCCATTGCATTTCAGTACTGGTTATATAACTGTTGTACCCTATTGCATTTCAGTATTGGTTATATAACTGTTAAAACCCATTGCATTTCAGTATTGGTTATATAACTGTTGAACCCTATTGCATTTCAGTACTGGTTATATAGTTGTTGAACCCCATTGCATTTCACTATTGGTTATATAACTGTTGAAGCACATTGCATTTCAGTATCGGTTATATAACTGTTGAAGCCCATTGCATTTCAGTTTTGGTTATATAACTGTTGAACCCTATTGCATTTCAGTATTGGTTATATAACTGTTGAACCCCGTTGCATTTCAGTATTGTTTATATAACTGTTGAAGCCCATTGCATTTCAGTATTGGTTATATAACTTTTGAAGCCCATTGCATTTCAGTATTGGTTATATAACTGTTGAACCCCATTGCATTTCAGTATTGGTTATATAACTGTTGAACCCTATTACATTTCAGTATTGGTTATATAACTGTTGAAGCCCATTGCATTTCAGTTACTATTGTAAGTAATGCAGTTGAAGCACTAGTTATTTCAGTCTTGTTTATTGCTATTTTTGTGCAAATGATGGTATCATTGAACTGCTCTATGGTTTTTATGCACTGGTAAGTTGAAATGCTTAATGCACAGTATCATGTAGACTACATGGCTGTATATTGCACGCATCGCTCATATAAGATATTACTGGCATACCTTAGCAAATGCTCTGCTTAGGAGTATAAGCATATTTCCATATGAGAGTGCTCAGTTGTATATATATATAGTTTTTCCTTTACAGGTACCACACTTACCTTGTCATTACTGGAGGTACATATTGTGTCCTTGTGGGCTGTCCTCTTCTGATGGTATCAGAACACAGCCTTTACTTGGTTCAGTAAAGGTTTTGGATTAGACAGGTATCAGTTTTCACATTTGTATGTGTGTGTGTAGGATAATATGCTTTGATAAAACTAGTGAGTGTTGGTGTGCTCTCCTTTGCCTTGTAGCCAGTGCCAAGGCATACTGTGCACACCTCCATCTGTCAGCAGCATATACAGCTGCTAATTCCCCCTCAGACTCTACATTTGTATCTCCTTTTGCTACTGGCTCTGTCTGTCCTCCTTGAAACCATGATCCTGACCCTTGCTGTCCTTGTTGAATCTATTTCCTGATAATTATATTGTAAAACATGGCACAGACTGTGAGCATTTGGTTGGAGGTTGCTGGGTCACACTACATGGTACCTCCTGATGGGTCTAGACAGTGGAACCTTGATTTGAGCAATCCAAACACATGTTCTATGATATTTCTAGTTTAAACCGATTTAATTGCTAGGGTTTCTCATGGGTGTTATGAGCCAGGGCTCCAGTGCATGATATGAATCCCCCCATTAGAGACCTATGTGGAAAGTCACCCCTAGCAAACCTTGTGTACACCTAGAAGATGTGCCGCATGTGTGAGTTGTTAAAACTGCCTGGGAGATCTGCACACACACATACATTGTAGATGATCCCTTGGGCATTACAGACACCCTAACAGTTTACAGAGTGGTATCCCTTCCTCTTAATGTACATCTTCCCCTGCTCACTGTATGGTGCTTTTATTTCTATATGTGTTTAATCTATGGCCCCCAAAACTGATGGGAAGTGCTATATTGCATAAAACTCCTACATGGTTCTTGCTCTCTGCTCTGGGGTACATGGGAAACAAATATGATTCCTTGTATGTTGTAACATTGCATTTAAAAACTGATGTAATATAAAGGCTGATGCCTGTATTACCCCTAATATATCTCATGTGGGCCTCTGGGAAGTACCAGTAGCTAGTATACATAATGCTGCACCTCCCTTTGTTTCCACTAGGATGAGTTCTACATGATTTTCCTGGGGCTTGAGGTGGGAGCAACAGAGGTTGCAGAGTTCCTTTGCTATTTCCATGTCTACCCTGTATCTCTCAGCAATTTCTATGTCATGCAGTCCATGGTAAGTTAAATGGGGTCTAAACACACTTGTTTCTCTTCCTGCCTGAGGTCTGGCAGCAGCAGAAGCACATTGATTTAAAGCCTGTTGCACATACAGGATAACGACAGAAAATATAATATGGGTTGCTGCTCCAAAGTGTAATCAATCCAGTATTCCAAGGGGTTTTGGAGTTCACGGCAAAAATGAACACTGAGTTAATATGATTGTTTTATAGCTTCCTGAATAACTCTACAATGCTAGATTGGTTAATTAGCATGTAAAACAAGTCATTATAGGTTCATAGGTTCATAGGTTCATAGGTAGGTACTAGGCTATCGGTCCAAGGGTCTACATAAACCTAGCCAATAAGGTTCCCTGGCTTATGCCACCCAGGAAAGTTATTTTCCTGTGCCACTGTATTTTCTATTTCCCATCCACTCATCAAGATTTTTCTTGAAGAGTGCTAATGAAGAACTTTGCTTGACATAGATGGGTAGCCTGTTCCAGAGTATGGGAAGTCTCTGGGACAGGAATCTATCCCTCCAGCATGTCTTGTTTATTGTGGTGAAAAAGTTTAGGTCCCTAGAGCATGTAGCTCGTAGGGGTTTCTTTAGGTGTAGCATGTCCAACAGCTCTGGGTTTGACATACCTTTATATGTTAGGTAGAGATCACCTTGGAGTAGGTGATATGCTATGGAGTAAAGCTGGATTTTTTTGAGGTGGTCAGTGTAGGGCATTTGTTTGAGACCAGTAATCCTCTTTGTGAGGTACTTCTGTGGCCTTTCCAGCTGCTGCAGATGTCTTGTGAGGTGCATTCAAAAGGGGCGTTGTACTCTATAATGGGTCTAATGAGTGTCGAGTAGAGGGGAACAATGACCTCTTTTTTCCTGGATGATAACCCTTTTATGATGAGGTGTGCCATGTAGAAGGACTTCCTGTCTACTGTGGCGATGTGACTATCAAAGGAGAGACTACTGTCCACCTGGGTTCCAAGGTCTCTTATCACGCATTCGGTGTTAAGTAGATTGCTGCCTATGTGGTTGTTCATGGGTACAGAGTTTTTACCAAAGGGGATGACACTGCACTTTTTGGCATTGAGCTTGAGGCCATGGCTCTGACACCAGACATCTGTCTCAGCAAGACCCTTCTGTAGAGTAGTCAGTATTAAGAGTTTACCTCTGCAGCAGGGTTTTTTGGTTACAATAAAGAAGATATTATGCAGATACAGCAAAGCAAGGAAGAATGGAAGAAGGATCTGAGAGGGGCAAAAAGTTGCAGTTCCTCAACAGACACAGAGAAGACATCTAGTGGCAAGAATAAAAAGTAAAAACATTGACAGTGTGAACAGGTATAACATTATGGATCATATTATTATGCCACTAGGGTTTGACATTAAAACATAAGAGCATTAATTCATTTGGGAGATGAAAATTCTTGTGGAGGGACATTTGAAAGCTTTAATTTGCTGGAAAAATTTATGACCGAAAGCAGTAGGTTCATAGGTTAGTACTAAGCTAACTGCCCTTGTGAGCCATTTTTTTAAGCTTAGCCAATTATCCCTTGTGAGACTCAAACCCTGCACCTTGTGTTTGTAAGACAAACACCTTAACCATTAGGCCACCCACCCAACCCCTAAGTAGTTTAAGTGCATGAGACTACAACTATAAAAGAAAATAAATGAGAAATTTAAGACATCAGATATGAATGAACATGAAATAAACTTTTTTTTCTTTCATTATGTAGTAGATTACATGAGGTTAAAAAAATGTGTGATGAAAGAAATGTATGGATTGGGGTTGGGAAATGTGATTAACAATGAATGCTGAGAAAGGGAAAATTCAGCATATTTCAAATACAATAATTATGAATGGTGAGTTGTTTGGTACTAGGGGCAACCTAAAGTTTGTTATTTCTCTGAGGATGAAAATCATTAGGCACAAGACTATAACAAATAAAGGTGTGGCTAATGTGGGGAGTGGGGACATATATTAAAAAGGTAAGCCTGTTTACCTCAGAAATGTAAAGAACTCGGGAACTTCTGGTTTAACTTCCCATATTAGAATAGGAATGAGCAGATGAAGGGGAAAGACAAATAGTACAGACTATAACTGCAGAAGATGTTGAAAGACTAGGTGGTATGAGGGAAGGGGATACTGATGAAAGGTTGTTGAATGAAGACATAGGGAAGAAATAATTTGAAGCAAGGTAATTAATATACAGGATGAGGATAGGTTTGAAATTTTGGCAAGTGAAGGAGAAGAAGAGGGAGAATAGAGGCAGGTGAAGAACAAGAACAAGATCATGAAAAATCAATTGTTGGGAGACGCATGAAAAAGAAAAGAAAAACAAGATCTTGAAATAAAACATTTACACAAAAAAGGAAAACAATAGCTTCAACTATGAACAGGCAATGCAGATTACACCAAGGATCAGAATCCTCAAACTGCATTTGCCAAAAACTTCTGGTCAAAAAACACTTTTTTAAAAGTGTTTTTACAGGTACAACCCCAATGTGGAGGCAATCCTCCCACACACCCACAAATGAATTTATGCCAACTCTGAGGTTCCACTTATACAAAAAAGGGGAAATTCCCCTGAAAAGGGAATTACATCTTGCACAACTTACCAACAGTGATTTCCTGTGTAGGAACTCCAATCATTGGTGAGTTGCAGCTCAGAAGGTCAAAGCTGAACTGTTCACACTTCATCCACCAGTAGGATAACCAGCAAGGGTGAAATAGGATTTTTAGCATTAAATGTGAATAGCATTAGAAATGATATACGAAGTTTGGTGGTGGAGGGCTGATGTAAAAAATAAAACTGGATTTCTTGCTTGCTAAATACCAGGTACAATGAGGAAGAAAACAGGAAAAGATTACAGGCTGTACAAGGGAATTGTTCAGTCAGTAGAAAATGAGAAATGTTCGGAAACATGAATTCTCATAAAAAAGAAGAAATAAGAATTCTATATGTAATAATAGTAGTGCCAGGAAGAGTACTGATATGTAATATGAGAATGAGACACAAAGTATAAGATTAGTATTGATTTATGCATATACTAATATGTCAGAGAGAAAACAGTGGTTTGAAGAAATAAAAACAAATTGTGTTAGTAGACATGTCAGTAGTAATGGTAGGAGATTTAAACTGTAACCTGAGGAAAGAAAACAGAAAAGTAACACACGGCATTAAGATGTTAAGGGAATTAATAAAATGTAGAGATTTAAAAGTAGAAAAAATAGACAATGGGCATATAAAAGGGAAATAGTTAAGACTAAAACTGATTATACAATTTACTCTAAAGATATATGGCAGATTTTTCCAGTCATATGGCAATACAGGATACATACCTCTCAACCTGGAAATATCAAAAATCTAGACAAAGGTCCATGAGAAATCGGTACAACTAGCCAAAAATCTGTACACTGATTAACATGAAATTTGCATACATAATTATGGAACCCTACCCAATCAAATGGAATTATGGGATACAAACTTTTAAACACAAACTGAAGAACAGACAACATATGATCATGAAACACAAAATAAACAGAACAATATTATTTTATTTATATTAATATCTGAACTTGCATTTAACTTTGAACTCATGCAAAACTAAAATACAGTTTTCTTTTATAAAAATAAAATTAACTGCACAACAGCCTTCTACATTAATATTAAATAACACAAAATATAACCAGAACAAAACTGTTTTATTTATATTAACATCTGAACTTGTATAAAACTAAAATACAATTCTCTTATATAAAAATAAAATTAACTACTACTAGTCTACTGCACATATAAAATTAAAATAAATACAATTGGTGTAAACATTACAATCAAATGAATTCTTTCTAACAACTACTACACTGGCTAGTATAAAATTTAAATAAATACAAATTAAATAAGGTCTGACTTCTAAGCTGGTATAAAATAAAACTAAAATACATACAAATCAAATTTTTACCTGTTAATTAATTAACTATTGACTAATACAAAGTAAACTCAGTTACAGAGTTAAAATGAAACAAAAATGGCAAATAAAATAACCAATTCTTTTTAAATACTCAGTCACAGATCACGGATTACTTCCTCTTGCTCTTTGCTTTCTTCAATCATGATGTCCTCTGATTCTAGGTCTGGTAGTACTGTCTGCAGGGCACGTTCTCTATTGTAAGCTACAGTTGCCCTTTTTGCTACATGTAGAATGGGTGGTGGGACTTCCACAGAAAAACAATCACTGTCCTCATTCATTTTGATTGTTAGCAGCGAGTTAAGTGTTTTGATATTTAATGACTGCTTCAGCTGTTTTAACTTTTCTCACTATACTGAATGTTCACTCAGGTTCACTATTTGAATGTGGCAAACAAAGCAGCATTAATATGAGTTGCTTAAAAAGAGGTATTCATTCCACTTCAGGGCTTTGTAGTGCCATTGACCAGTACTTGAGGAAATGTGTATCTGTTTCAAAGTCCCAGCTATGCTGTTGTTGTGGCAGCTTGAAGTTAATAACTTGGTATATGCCAAATTCATCCTTATGTTGACTACACTTTTGCCATGACTTGCAAAGACCTAGATGAGTTGCAATGTTTATTACAACTTCAATGTCAAGATTTAATTTCAAAGAAGGGTTCAACAAACTGCTATTTTTTTCAGTATGACATCACCAACAGGCAAATGGCTTCTCATTTTCAGAAGGACTGCAAAATAAAATGCTTTTACTTGTTTATAGAAGGTGTGCTCAGTTACAGTACCAACAATGTCATCACCATTTTCATACAGATATTTTTCAACATCGGGTCCAACATGATGGTCTCACTGCTCAAAATATTATTGTCATCCTCAAAAAAATAATTACTGGTGGTACTGATATTACCTAGAAATTCTACAGCAGCACATGGCTTCAATATCTTGCTTGCATACTCCTGTAGAAGATTTATGATATCACTGTACAGAGTTAAAATTTGACTGCTTCTGCCTGCAATTGCACTTTGAACTTAAGTAGAGACTCCATTGCATACTTCTGAAAAAGGAATACCAGTTTTACTTCATGACTTTTCATCCATTCTGTTATGAGCTCTATTCTATGTGACCGGGACTCATATTATTGGAAGTATGACAAAAGTGCAGGCCGCAGGTCCAGTATTCACTTTATAACTTTATGAAGACTCAGCCAATGAGTGGGGGTATGTCGGATAAGTACAAGGGGCTCAATGTTAACAAATAAGGCAAATTCTTTTAGCTTCTGTTGCCTCTGTTCACTATTTGAAAAGTGATTATAAATGTCTAATATTGAGTCTTCTACATGTGATTTCAATGCTTTCAAACCTGATTTGATGCAAAGGTCTGTTATATGACACAGGCAACCCAAACTGAAGAGATCAGGATTGACAGTCTTTAATCATGACAGTACAGAATTATATTTACCAACCATGACTGCAGCATTATCTGATGAGTATGCAGCCATATTATTTGTTAGAATATTGAATCTGTGAAGACTTTCCATAAGCCAGTTGTATATCGCTTCACCTGTACCTGCCACACAAATGGGCATGTCTAAGAACCAAACAATATTTCTACACTTTGCCTGGTCAAAGAATCCAACCAGAATCACAAGGAGCTTATTATCCCCCATATCAGTGGTCTGATCTGAATAAACGCAATAAGGTGGTTCTGATAAACTGCTGCTGCATCTTCCGGATATTTTGGCTCCATGACATCATGTGTAATGCATGCTGACTTAATGGCCCCACAGTTCATCTTCTTCAGCACTTCAGGATCACTGAAGTATTTTTTTCATGTATTTCAGCAGATGATCTGTAGCACTAAAGGGTAGGTTGCGCTCTGCAAGTAAGGTAGCAAATCTCACTTCAGCTATTAATACTTTCTGAGCTGTACTTGCTTGTCAGACTTGGGTGGCAGACACGTCTGTCATTTTCTTTCAAGATGTTACCTGCTTTGCATTTGTCTTGCGTTTCTCTGTATCCATGTGTCTGTACAGATTATGGTGTCCTCCATGGCCAATACTAATATTACAGTGACACACTTTACAGAAGGCATACCCTAGCGCAAGCTTGCTCTCACTTTCCCAATCAATGACATCTTCCAAGCTGCTTGGAATGAAGACAATCTTCTTTTTTTGTCAACATGACTTGCTAAATAAACACAAACGCCTCGTCTAAGCATGAAGACATCGATTATCTTGCAAATAATTTTACTACTACTACTAATAAAGAGATATATGACTGAGAGAACATCTAACACCTTTTCCATCTTTAAGCATCTCTGCTTCTGGTTGCTCTGCATGGGTGATTACTGGGTTCTCAGTTGCACTGCTTGTGATTAGTACTGCTACTACTACAGGTACAGCTTGAAATGAAGACATTCTTTTTTCCTGGACCTGAACTATTTGTAAAATGAAAGAAAAAAACTACTTAACCCTGTCTAAGTATGACAAAAGAAATTATGCTGAAAGCTGCATTATATTCCTAACAGAGATAATACTGAGAACAGATCTTGCCTTTCTCACTTTCAGCCATCTCTGCTAGTCCAAGTTGTCCCTTAGACTGTTTGGTGGGGGTTGCTGTGCTTTTTTTGTACTGCTTGGGCTACTTATGTGGCAGAAGTACTTTGCGAAATCCTGTAAAATAAAATTGTGTTATCATGCAGCAATTGGTCAGTTTAAGACAAAGAGGCATGAAACAGCAAGTTTAGGTGAGCTAGCTGGCTTGGCTGGTATGGTGATTATATTAGAAAAATGTAGGCTTTTGTCATCTTTACTCTTCAATCAAGTTCATTAAATAGACAGGGTTTATGACAAACACAGCTAGTCATCAGACAAGCACAGTAATGAAGCACACACACACACACACACACACACACACACACACACACACACACACACACACACACACACACACACAAACACCTATTACAGCATTTACATGAATAATTTTTAATTCATATGTTCTTCATAAGAGAAAGACAGCTGTATATGCTTGATAGGCATGGTGTGAAATGTCATGGTGGGACACAGAAACACAACAGAGAAACCTGAATTAGGCTTACAGAAGAACAGTTAACATATAAACAAGACGTACCATGCAATCACCACCTGTTCGACTTTTTTTTAATTATATAATGTCTGCACATTACAGAAACTGGCCCATGTAATAGTGTTAGTGGATGTACTTTGTAAAAAGCAGACAATTACTCTACAGTGTGCATGCAATCCAAAATTAAACTGAAAATGTGATTTATGTGTATTCATTTCTAAACATATATTGCAGACTCCACACATCCAGACAAACTACCCAGTTAAAGTAAAACACAGTAGCTAGTGAATCTTTAACTGCTGCTTTTCAGATCTTTAGCAAATGTGTAAAATGTATAACATATTTCCCAAGCTACAAGACTTGTATTGTCAAAGCTCAACATCTGTGAAACCCTCTTCCCATATGCTGTTAATTATGGGATCTGTAAACCTGTCACAAAGTTGTCTGTTATGATTTAACACCTTTGTCCAATTTTTAAGGAACAGAGTGGAGCAGGGATCCAAGACTAATTGAAGAGCACAGCGCAGGTCTTTTTACACCCCAAGCCTGCCCATCATTCCCCTCCTCCAGCTATACTGCACAGATAACTTTCTTTCAAATTGCACACCACCACAAAGCACAGATTAGAGGCTATCAGCTGGTGAATTGCTTTCAAGAACAAAAATAAGTGCAGACAGCATATCACTCAATCTTAGCACAACAGTCAGCAGTGAATGATAAAGCCAAAAATGTAAGGGGTGGGGTGTGTGGAGGCCAGAATCCAGGGAGTTAGTTTAAATATTGCCTTTATGAAGTTGTTACAATTATACACATTGCATTATAATACATTTTCTGAAGCATATGAAGTCTGATGCTAAAAGCACTTGTCTTTACTTTGCTTACTGACTTAGTGCAGTCCTCAGTCTTCCAAGAAATTTACATTTCACAAAACAAAGCACCTTAGGACTATTAACCATATACTTCTAGGACAGCAAGCCATACGTTGGATAAAAATGCACAATACTTACACAAAATGACATTACACCGTATCGTAACATAGGTGCAATATTATTAACAACCACAGTATACACACACTATGGCTAAAATATTAAACAATTGCAATCAGCTTACTAACATTTTCAGCTACAAAGCTCACCAGATGGTTAAAATCTTTTACTTTATACTTGCAAAAAAGTTTTTCATGACTTAATATAATTGAATATTATTTTCTAGGAATATACTTATAAAAACGTGTAGGGTGGGGCACCTGCCTCAATAAGAAACACTACATGTTCTTAGCTTTATGTAATAATACAGTTTCAAACGTCATCTTGAAAGCTGACATTACATTGCAGTTTCATATTCATTATGCTATGCTATTAATCACCACCCAACACCCCATTATAGTCTGTGAGATACGAGATACAAAATTATGCATTGCATAAAAAGTCACTAATGGGTAAACTGAAATTAAAAGCAGCAGAAGCTGGAAGGCACAGGTACAGCTCAATAGAATTAATTATTTAGCTATATGACTGCAGATATTATGGCCTTGCTTCTCGATCTCTTAGAGTAAGAAATCTGGACAACGCCTCAAATAATGGGGGGCCAAAAAAAGGCACAGAAATAGTCAATGGCACTTTTTAAATACTGTTCTTCCAAACTTAGACTGTTGACAGAATAACAGATTTTGCATAGCATGAATTTTCTGAAGGGTGAAGTCTGATAATCAAATGTAATGTCTGCTGCCTGCTATTGTTTTCTGACTTCAGTCCTCCAAGACCTGCCACTGACAGTGATTTGCCAGAAAACTACAGTTTTATGAGATATGAACCCATAGCAAAACGCCAAAAGCGTAACTCCCTTCAGTAGTTTCAAGTATGCACAGGCACCAAAAGGAAACATTTCCCCCAGATCCCCACTAATCTAGAAAGGCTCATCCAGACTCTGTTACACTTTGCTGTGAGGGAAAGGTTAGTTTGTTTTTTATTTGTTGTATTACTTTATTACCTATTTCTATTTTTAATACTATGATGTGTTTTATTTACCTTGTGTTTTACTTATATTCTGCTTTTAACTGCATATTAAAACTTGAAAAGAGACACAGCTCTGTCTCTTGTGAGTCAGGCAGAAATTAGTACAGATCAATTGAACAGGTCAGTTAAGGTTAATCATCTGTGAAGTGAGGGGGGTGGAACTAGAAACTAAACCTTCTATTTAAGGGATAAACTAAAACATCTCAGAGCTTTACTAGAAAAGATCACCCAGACTCTGCTATAATTTGCTGTGAGGGAAAGGTTAGTTTGTGTTTTATTTGTTGTATTGCTTTATTGCCTTTTTCTATTTTGTATATTGTGATTTGTTTTATTTACCTTATGTTTTACTTCTATTCTGCATTTATCTGCATATTAAAACTTGAAAAGATACCACAGCTCTGTCTCTTGTGAGTCAGGCAGAAATTTTTCCTCACTCTCCTACCCAGTTACTGTAGTGTTCTTAAACACCACTGTATCTAGTTGCCTTCCCCTTATGTTAATTTGGCCATATATCTCATTTCCTCTCTGTTTTTACTGGCTTGTTTGAGTAAGCACAAAATTATCATTTTGTGAAATCACTCCTCTTCAACTATTTAAATTTATTGGCCATCCTACTGTATTCCATAGTACCAGAATACAGAACTGACCACCCCCTTTCAATCTATCTTGCTGTTTTAAAAATAGTGACTCTCCACTAAAACTTAACTTTTTAGACAGGTAAAACTTAAGTTACCTACTTTTACATCTAACTCCTCTAGTGCACACTACAGTGCTTAGGATAAACCATTTTTTTCATCTTACCTTTAAGCATCCCTGTGACTAGCACTTACTTTAAAACCTGCTGAAAAGAACTAGTAGGTCTTAAACTGATACAAGCACTCAACTCTCCTTGTTAATAAGGAGAAATTAATTGTAGGCACTAAACAGCCTATAATCGCAAAATACCTTGCTAAGGTAAGGGAAAACAGCTCTTGTACTTTACAAAAAAAAGCACCAAACCAGGCATATCCAAGGGTCAGCTTCCAGTGATTTCTCCTGTCTACCTGGTGAATCTAGGCATACTGGGGCAATGCAGCAATTTCCTCATGTACACAGACAACCCTCTCGTCCTACCACCCAACACTACACTCTTCAAGAGATGCACTTACATAGCCAAACTGGAAGCAAAGCTCTCTCCACCCAAGATTGTGCTAGACAGTTAAGAGGAGAAGGTTAACACCCACATTACACCTCAAGCAACACATAGCCCTTCTAAACCCACACCACCAACACCCACACATAGCAACACTAAACCCACATATGTTGAGGCCCTTACTATTAACCTGCCCAAGCAACAAGGACCTCTGAAGCTGAAACACAAACAAACACCAATCACAACCAAAGTGTCACATAGCTCACAACACCAGTGTGCCACCCAACAACAGCCCTTAAGGCAAGACAATGTACCCAACACTTTAGTCATAGGTGACTCTATTGTCAGGAACACTGATGTCCCATTCACCAGGCTGAACAATGAAAAAATTACAGTCAGCTGCCTGTTGGGTGTCAGGATCTGCAACATAATGCATGCACTCAAGTCACACAACAACAAGCACAAATATGACTCTGTCATTGTCTATGTTGGAGTGAATGACTTGAGATGTACCTCCCTGGACTACATGAAAAGAGACCTGGAAGAGCTTTCAGATCATCTGGCCCAGGCAGGTATGACCCTAGCCCTGAGTAGCATCCTGCCTTCACCCAGAATGATACCATGGTATAAGGGCAAAATGATTGACTTCAACAATTGGCTAAGCTTCTGATGTCATTCAAAAAGAATCCAGTATCTGTCTGCCTGGGACGACATGATCAACAGACCACGATGCTTTGCCAGAGATGGTCTGCACCTACTACCCCTGGGATTCAGGTTACTGGCTAAGGCTCTTGCCACCCCTATAATGCCTTTTTTAGGCAAAGATCAAAGGACAAAACCACCACTGTAACAGGTACAAGCATGCAAAATCTGAAGGTAATGCTACTCAATGCTAGAAGTCTAAACCTCAAAATGCACTCTCTCAAGGAACTCCTAAAAATGGAGAACATCGATATCTGTGCAGTAACTGAGACCTGGTTCAAGGCTCCAGAGAGCACTCCTGCAATACCAAGCTACAACCCTTACCACACTTTTCGGCCACCAAACCAGGACCGAAACATTAAAGTTGGAGAAGTGCCCATATTCAACAAGGATATTCACAACACCAGGCTAGTTGCCCAACACAATGTGTCTGAAATTCCCCAGGTGCAACTAACACTAGGTAAGACTGCAATCCAAATTGTAGCTTGCTACAAATCACCCACCATGCCCCAAGATTCTCACTACACCTTTCTAAACATACTGGAAAATATTAATATACAACCAAACTACCCTGCCATTAACTGGGAAAACTACTTGTGCACCAACACCTTTGCCCAACGATTCTTGGAATTCATAAATTCCAACCCCCTGGATCAACTAATCCTTAGTCACACCAGGGGCTCCAATATCCTAGACCTGGTCATTACCAACATGGGAAATCGATGCTCCACACCTATGGTCACCCCCTCCTTGGTCAGGCCTGACCATAAGCTAATCACCCTTGACATCCACATCCCACCCCCACCCCCCCAGTAAGGAAACCTCCATAAAAAACTTCTCCAAAGCCAACTTCATGCTACTCAAGTCAGAAGTGACAAACTTCATGACACCCATGCAGATGGGAACTGAAAGTTTGACTGCTGAATCCTACACTAAGGCACTGTATGAGTACATCCACTCATGCATGAATCATGCCATCCCCAATAGAGACAAGACTCTCTCCTCCAAAAAAAGGAAGCCAATCTGGTGGTCCCGTGCCATAAACAAACTTTACAACAAAAGGAAGAAACTATTGCAGAAAAGAGGAAAATCCCAGGATGCAAAAAACTCCCTTACCAGCCTCAGTAAGAAGCTGAGATCCCTCATAAAATCCTCCAGAGCTAGTTAATGAAAATAAAATTGCCAAAGATTCCAAAGACAACCACAAGGCATTCTATAGCTATGTCAGAATCTAAATGGCAATGCTAAGATCTGCTCTGAGCTACAGCAGAATGGCATTAAATATACTGATCCCAAGGATATTGCCAGTATCCTGGCAGATCGATTCAGTGCAAACTTCACCCCCCTCTCACCCCCCCCTGAAAGGCCCATTTCAGTAGTGAAAGATTGCCAAATTCCAGTAATAACTGCCACACAGGTAAAAAAATGCACTCTCCAAAGCTAAGAATACAGCATCCATGGGATGAGATGACATCCCAGGCTGTGTACTACATGAACTACAAAATGAGCTGACACCTCACCTAAGTGTCATGTTTAATTATAGACTCACCTCAGGCTTTGTGCCCACTGAGTGGCACACAGCTACAGTTATCCCACTCCACAAGGGAGGATCCACCTTGGATCCCGGGAACTACTGCCCCATCAGTCTGATGAGCCTGATCTGCAAGGCTATGGAACGTATTATCATGGAACTTATAAACAAAGACATTGGCAACCTTGAAACACTGAAGCCCATACAGTTTGGGTTTGTGAAGGTCAGATCTTGTCTCCTGAACCTGATTGACTTCTTTGAATCAGTCTCCAGAGCCGTGGACAAGGGTAAGGTGGTCCACACAGCCTATCTGGACCTCGCCAAGGCCTTTGACAACATTCCTCACTCTGGAATCATAGATAAACTTACTAAGCTGGGCATTATTCCCTACGTCACTCGATGGGTTGCCAACTGGCTTACTGACAGAATCTACACTGTAAAAGTAGCCAACTCCAAATCCAACTCCAGACAAGTGACGAGTGGAGTACCTCAAAGTTCAGTCCTGGGACAGCTCTTGTTTGGCATCTACTTCTCTGAAGTACAGGCCAACACTAAGGGATTCTGGCTAACAAAGTTTGCAGATGACTGCAAACTGGGAGCCATTATTGAATCCCCAAATTATGTGGACATTCTACAAAAGGGCCTTACAGAAACAGATGCTTGGTGCCAGAGTCATGGGCTCAAGCTCAATGCCAAGAAATGTATAGTTATCCCATTTGGGAAAAAACATGTACCCATGAATTAAAACATAAGTGGCAGTACACTAAACACCGAAAGTATGATAAGAGACTTAGGTACACAGGTGGACAGTGGTCTCACCTTCGATAACCACATCATCATAACAGTCAGGAAATCCTTCTATGTGGCACACCTCATCACTAAGGGCTTTTCATCCAGAAAAAAGGAGGTCATTGTCCCACTGTACTCATCCCTCATTAGACCCATTATAGAATACAATGCCCCATTTGGTATGTACCTCTCAAGACATCTGCAACAACTGGAAAGGCTGTAGAAATACCTCACTAAAAGAATTGCAGGCCTAAAGCAGATGCACTATGCTGACTGTCTAAAGAAACTCCACCTATACTCTGTCAGATATCATCTACTCAGAGGTGATTTCTGCTTAACATACAAGGCCATGTCAAACCCAGAGCTGTTGGACATGCTACACTTAAAGAAATCCCAATCCCTCAGAGACACACGCTTCAAGGATCTAAACCTTGTCATCACAATGAACAAAACATGTTGGAGGGATAGGTTCCTGACCCAGAGTCTCCCCAGACTCTGGAATAGACTGTCCATACATGTCCAGCAGATCACCTCTTTGGACCTCTTCAAAAGGAACGTTAATGTTTGGATGGGATATAGGAAATTCACCTCAGGGATCACATCAGTCACCCTGCTAGACAGGGGTTCAGGGAAGTAAATATTGTGGGAAGAAATATCCAGGGAATTGTTATGGCTAGGCTTGTATAGGCGCTAGAGCTGATAGCCTAGTACCAACCTATGAATCTATAAACCTATAATCCCTTCAGCAGTATGTTTTCAAATATGTACAAGCACCAAAATGAAACATTCCCCCGGCAATACATCCCCTCACTAGTTTCAAGTATGCACAACCACCAAAATGAAACATTTCCCCCAGCGATCCATCCCCTCAGTAGTTTCCAAGTATGCATAAGCACCAAAATGAAACATTTTCTCAAGCAATCCAGCCATCCCTCGAGCAAGCCTAACTTTGCGAGTCTGTGGAGAAAATTATAGTACTATGAATGAATAAATCAAATTGTAATCACGTCACAGACAGTTGAAAATATGAAAAGAGGGCTGCCCTGGCAGTGCAAGTAGACAATGTAACAACAACGGTACCACCAACCAAGAACAACAAGTGTGCAAACTTCAAAAGGCACAAAGAACATACAAAATATTACAAGTCAGGTTTCACAAACTGCTTTTTCAATTTGTTATAGTTGCTCAATGCTCATAACTCTCTCAACCTCAGAAAGAAAAACCTTAGCAGACAACAGACTAGTAAAACACAGACACAGTCAGTCACAAAGCATAGCGCATTGCATTTCTTTTTTTCTTTCTTTTCTTTTACCTGAATGAACGGGTGGAAGAACTTGGTCTGGTGCAGGTGGTGATATATTTTGTCATGATTGAGATCGGTAAGAGTCAGACAACTGCTGGACTAAGTCCACTTACTAGATGATAGTATGTAATGAACCAAAAATTACTTGCCTGCAACATGTTGCCATAAAGATAAGCATAAACAGAGTAGTACAAACCCCTTCAAGCCCTCAGCCAAATTCCAACAGGCTGGCAGTCTGCTCACAAACTGACATCATCGTGCACGTGATGATGTCAGCAAAACTTCAGCTAAAAAAGGGAAATTTGGAAATTAAAGGTGCCACCCAAGAATTCATGGCACCCATTATTTTGACCTCAAAACCAGAAAATACAGAGAAATTTGGTACAATTGAGAGGTATTATAGGATAGTTTAGGAAAAGTCAGAGAAATAAGGAAAGTTAGAGAAATGATTAAAGATGGGAAAGGATAACGTGATAACTGCAGAGTTTAAAAAGAAGGAGGAAATGATAAAAAATAAATATTATGGAAAGGTCATAGGTAACAACACCATTTTATAAAAATTGGACAGAGTGGTGGGTAATGTATAAGCAAAAGTATATAAATATATTTAGAAGTGGAAAGAAAAAGAAAAAAAGAAATAAGATTTCTTAAAATATAAGAAAAAAACACCACAAATATGAAGAAAAATACTCTTTTAATGGGTGCTTTTGTCAGTAGATACACTTGACTTCATCAGATTACATAAAACATTGACATCACTTCCTTTTAAAAGCCAGGCACCACTACATGACCACAATTAATTTCCTCTACAGGATTCAAATTGTTTTTCAAGCTTTTTTCAAGCTGTATTGCCTCTAGAGGATTCGGGTTGTATTGCAACACTATGTTTTAAAACTAAACATTGAAATATATGTGAAACTTGATTAAGAAATAATAATAAAAAATTGCAAGACAAAACAAACTACAATAGTGTTTCTTCTTCACAGTAACCCATATGTATAAATAAATAAATAACAAACATCAATCCAGCATACTGTTGATATACTAAACAGTATAAAAAGATGCATTATAAACATACATTGATCACATTTTCCCCTACTTTCCTTGTTTGCTGTGCAAGTTAAAACATTACAAAACTATCAAAGATAAAATTCAGCTTTCAGTTTTAAATAACTAGAGAGGGAAATAATATCATTCAACCCAGGGGGGTTGTTGGCATTAAATCTTAACTGCCACATACATTCTCTAAATTCGAGAAACAATTCTTGTGGAACCCCCCCCCCCCGTTGTTAAGAACAACTTGGTCAAAGGCAATACATTTAAACCTATGGTCAGGATTTTCCTTGATGTGCAATGCCAATGCATTTTTTCATTGGCTTTTTAATATCATAATTGTGTTGGTATACACGCACTTTAAAAGCCTTTTTAGTCTTGCCTACGTAAAATCATTCACAGGATTGGCATAAGGTTGCATAAACTACTAAAGTGCTGTTACAATTCACCCTATGGTTCAAATGTATTAGACCATAATGTGGAATATGTAAGGTGTCCTATTCAAAAATACTGGAACACTGTGTACAATGACCACATTTAGTCATCCATCCTTTTCCATAGGTTTCATAACCCTCTGTGTTTTGTTCAAGTAAATTTTTAAAACAAGCATCTTTTTTATATACAACACATGGATTTTCCCCCACATTTTTTCACAATTCTTGATCTCCTCTAAAAATAAACCAATTTTTATTTAATATGTCCTTGATGTCATAAAATAATGGGTTATAAGTTAAAATAAGGGTCTTGCTGAAATCTTGGGTCATGTTTGTATCTTCACTCAAAATGTTAATATTAGGGGTAACAGAACCAGATGTATCAGTCCCTAATAATGGAAAAAAGTGTCCACATACCCTTTTTTCCGTGACTCATTAAAAATGGGTTCAATAAAATTGTTAGGATACCTTCTTTGTTGTAACATACCCCTCAACCTGTCCCTCTCTTCATAGAACATTTCTGTCACTGATCATACATGCCAATCTAACACATTGGCCTTTGGCAAGTGACTTTTTTTGAAAGTCAGGGTGTCCACTCTCATAGTGTAAGAGGGTACTGGAATATATGGGTTTTCTGTATATCGTGGCTTTAAAGTTCTGTTCTACTTCATTTTTACGTAATCTGATGAAGTCAAGTGTATCTACTGATAAAAGCACTCATTAAAAGAGTATTTTTCTTCATATTTGTGGCGTTTTTTCTTGTTTTCATTCAAGTTTAGTTAATTTCTTGGTTATTTCTTAAAATATAAATAAATGTTACAGAATCATGAAAAAGAGATAGAACAAGGAAGTGACAAAATAAGGGAAATAGAAAGACAGATGCAAGAAAATAGAGAAAAAGTAAAAATGATGTTATATAGGAAAAGATTTTTAAACAGAATGAAAAATGAGTTTTCTCATTGTTTTCGAAAAGAAGTTAAAATGAAAGAAGGGCATATGGATGCAATCTTAGATGGGAAATGAGATATAAAACAGAAATAAGAAGATATTATGGAGTTGGTGGAGAATTTTGTTGAGAAAAATGTATGAAAAAGAAGAAATCTGTGGACAAGGAGATTAGAAACTGAAAAAAAGTCTAGAAAAAATAAAGTCCATTCATCCATCCACAACTCCTTTTTCCCCTTTTTGCACACAGAGTCAGGGTGCCATCTCAGCAATGACAATAATCTAAAGTCAAGGTTTGCTAGTCAGGTTTAGTAAGGCTTGAAAAGCTGTTAAACAAAACTGGTCATCAGTTAAACAATATGAAGTGCAGAGTATTTGGTGAAACAAAATAAAAAAATAAATACAAAATTTTTCATAAGAAAGGAAAGAAAGATTTTGTGAGATGCAGTTGATGAAAATGAAAGTGTAATAAATCAATGAAGAGATACTAGAATAAGTCAAAAATTATAGCTTTGTGAAAAGTTTTTATTTTGCTTTCAGAAAAAAATGCAAATATGTTAAATACTTAAGTAGCATATTTAAGGGACTTTAGGGGACTATATATATATATATATATATATATATATATATATATATATATATATATATATATATATATATATATATGGGTCTATCTGAGTTCATCGACACTTTAAAATACCGACAATGGATTAACCGACACGAGAATGTCGAAAGTCACGTCACCGACGCCAGAAGATCGACGAGGCAGAAGACCGACGGAGGAAGACACCGACGCTGAGAAGCTGTGATGGGGTAAGGGTGCGAGTAAGGTAAGTGTGCGATGCTGGTGTTTAGTAGGGGTAGGGGTGGGATAAGTGAGTTAGGGTTAGGGCGCGGGTTAGGTGAGTGTCGAGTAAGGTAAGTGTGCAATGTTGGTGTTTTGTAGGGGTAGGGGTGGGATAAGTGAGTTAGGGTTAGGGCGGGTTAGGTGAGTGTCTTGAGTAAGGTAAGTGTGCAATGTTGGTGTTTTGTAGGGGTAGGGGTGGGATAAGTGAGTTAGGGTTAGGCGGGTTGGGTGAGTGTGCGATAGTGACGGACCTTAGGGTAAGGGTTTGGGTCAGGGTTGTGGTTAGTTGTGTATGTATGGGTTAGTGTTTGTTTGTAAGGATTTTGGTGTGCTTGTGTTGTGTGTGTGAGTGTTGGATAGGGGATGTGTTTTGTTTGTTGGTATGTTGTGTCGGGTGTATGCGATGTCGTGTTTGTGAACTGTCGATCTTCTGGCGTCGGTTAAATGAGTTTCGTTGTTTTGGTGTCGGTTAATTCGTTTTCGGTATTTTAAAATGTCGATGAACTCAGATAGATCCATATATATATATATATATATATATATATATATATATATATATATATATAAATATGTATATAATGTACATCTTTCCCACTTAAATGGAAAAAGGGTTATTAGATATTTTTAGCTTCATCTGGGGCTCAAGGCTGAACCCAGTGAGCAAAGGGATAATTTATCATAAAAAGCAAGAAGATGGTTTGAACTAAAAAAATACTAGTGGTGCATTTAGAATCTATGCATTTATTTTTGTAACAAGAAAGGTCAAAGAAAAACAAAAATAAATGTTAGGCAAGATGTAACATGAAAAGTACAAAAATGTATGGGAAGGAAAGAGACAAGAAAAAATTTAAAAAATGACACGATGGAAGAAAAGGAATATGAGAATAAAATGAAATTATGTAAGTTAAAAGCAAGGAAATCTGAAGGGAAAAGAAAAGGATAATATAATATGATTTAAGAAAAAAATATGTAAAATACAATAAAAGGCAGTAGAAAAGGTTTTAAAAATGATTATAAAGTAAAATATTTTTTTTGTGGACAATTTTATTAGTCAAGTTACAGATGAGAGGGAATATGAAATATAAGGTGATGGAGGAAAGAATATGGGCCAGATTCCATAAAGTTCATGGAAAACAGAGCATTGTGCTGATATAAGTGCTAAAGTTGTGAATAACAAGGTAAGATGTAAATGTACCACAGTGAATTCAAAATACCTCGGTACACAAAGAAGTATGTCAGTAGTAATGGTGCACTGAACATTACCTGCACATAATCCATAAGTAATGAAAAATCTATGTCAAAGCATGATGTACATTAACAAAGTTACGGAAGGAATCTCAAAATTGAAGCATCCTGACAGTCTTAAATAAACATCTATTGCAATATCTCTCCAGTAAGCTTAAGGGCAACTATGGAATATCATCTTAGCTCTGTTATTATACAAATATGTTAACTGTCACTTACAGATTGTAACAGAATCCATAAATATTCTAATAAAAAAATGAACAAATGTGAAAGGCAATCATGGCCACATCTCCACAGCTAACATTAGCTAACATTGGTTGTGGGACTATTGTAGGGAAGACAGGTAAGGCATACACTCAAGGGAAATGAGACATAGAAAAGAAGATATGGGGTATGGTTAAAGTAGATGGACATACATGAGAGGTGCTGGAATAGGAAAATCAAAGGGAAAGTCAAAGGGGCATGGGCAATATTTTGGTGGGAGTAGGGTCCATTATTTATTTTTTTAAGAATAGAAGGAAAGGTAACATAGGGAAGAAGGAGGAGAAAGGCATCACAGCAAGTATGGTAATTGTAGTCTCTGCATGCAATGAGTCATATAAACAGCCACCAAGGGATATTGTTAAAGTGAAGGCAAAGTGAGATGATAATATTGTGGAAACTAGGCAAGCCATATGACAAATGTCTGAGCCAGGCAGCTTGGTAATTGGCTGAACCCACATCAATACAATGAATACAACACTAACAAATACTTATAATGTTTAATGTTCAAGCTTCTCAGCCTGAGACATATGCAAATCTTGTGTACAGCTGTATGCATGACCTACCTGCAATTATTAACAATCAGTAGCTGGCAAAATGCTAATATCCTGATTATGTTTGCTGATTATAAAATGTTGCAAAAAAATACCTGTTTGCACAAGTAACTAATTCTAATTCTAAGCAACATTCATCCATCCATCAATCCACAACTCCTTTTTCCCAGTTTTGTGTATGGGGTCAGGGTGCCACTTCAAAAGGGGCAATCATCTAGAGCCAAGGTTTACACCTTCAGGTGGCTAACCTGTTAATGTAAAAAATACAGCCTGTAATAAGGCTCAAATGCATTTTATTTAACAGAACAGAAAAAATTAAGCAGCATACCTCTCGCCCTCCACTGCTTCTCAAGCCTGTGCATCCTTTCAATACACAGAGCACAATTCTGGATCCTGCATCATCACCTGAAAAAAAGAAGAAGTGACTATGAATAATGTAGTCCTCAAATAACAGGCATATGCATTGCTCAGATAGGATTCTAAGAAAGTTACTTATGAAGATCATCACATAATCACCATACACATTTTACAATGTTACACATGGACTTTTACATCTTTGAAACCATTTTAACATAGACTGGAATATGTGAGATTCAAATCTGCAACTTTAACTTACATCCAAACTCTAACCCTGATATCAACCTCCCTAGCTAATCCATTTAGACTGAGAGTGTGTGTTGCGAATGCAGTAAAAAACAAAAAGTTATGATATCACTTGGGTGGGAATGTGCTACTAATATGGATCATGGCTTAGGATTTCAAAAAATGAATAAGTGCCAGGCATGCAGGTAAATACTTAGCAAGAATGAGTTTGTGTCAACACTGTGGTGACAACAATTAAAAGTAATAGAAAACCTTCATCCTTCATGCAGTGGGACAGCGGGAGATTTTCATGGATCATATAGCTTCTATTAAATGACATAAAAGGTGCTGTACATCAGGGACACAGTAAGGCATGTGTGAGGACTACATTTAAAGATATTCCTTAGCAAAGTGCACATGACAAATCAAACGTATACATGATTGTATCTCCCTCTTCTGCATTTCAGCTATGACTCTGACCATTTGACTCCCTCAAAAGAAAAGGATGAGTTGGGTGTTGAAGTGAATGTAATAATGAATGTAAAAAAAAACACTTGATATCACTTTTGAAAATAATACCATATTACACAAAACTTTGTCAGACATATAACAGTCTCTAGTAAGCTTTCTAACCCTGCACTTAAAGAGCTGCTAACAGACCATTACGGATTATGAACATATTCATAAGAATGTGATGAAAAACTGACTTTTTCGTAACCATGTACAAAATAAATGTTAATATCAATAAGCCATTTTTAACGAACAATATGCAACTATGTATGAAATGAACTAAGAAAACAATTTAATGATATGTTTTCCTATGTGGATTTGAACCCTCAGCACACCCAAGCATAGACATGCTGGCTGGTTTACTTAAAGGCTGAGCTAACAGGCTGCTCATGTGTTTTTCTTAACAAACAGGTACTGCTTGTGTTTATCCATATTCATGTGGGTAACGGATGAATACAGAAACTTCCAGCACTCATTGGTCATTATAATCTAAATAAATACCAGCTATCAACACATAACTGAAAACATGTAGTCAGTTAGCTTAAACAAACAGGGCTGTAGTAGGAATGTTCACTTTATTAGAAGGAATGAAGTAAAGAAGTTATTTATTGTTTACTATTCAGATATATAGAGCTAGAGTAGGTGATACTGTTGTACTGTAATGGATAACTATGAAATGTGTAGTCATTAGCGGCGTAAGAGCTATAAGCATCAGTGATACATGACTCTATATGGATGTATGAAATGATGTCATTATATGTTGGAAAACAGATGTGCATCTACAAAGTTTAGAATTACATATATTATAAACATCAGTAAATAAATTAACAGCATGAGAATAGAACCCGTAGTTACAGTATATGAACAGCAGCCACCATGTCATTTTAATTATACAGATGAAGTAATTATCAGAGCAGCTGCTTAATGATTATAAAAGCCATGTATCTGATATATTTGGGACACAGCTATATCTCTAAATTCCATAGAAATGCTCAGGATATATAGGATTGTGAGAGTTACTGTACGGATCTACTGGCTGTCTCTATACCTCAGCGACCTACCAATGATGCTCCTCTGCTTCACTCCAATTGTAGGTTATTTTGCGATGGCAAACCTGTAGTATAGTCTTGTAGATCTCTATGCCATCAGTGCTCCCTTGCAATCTGCTTCTAGATGTCAATCATTTCAAATTTCTTGACCTGACTCTCATTTGATGCTCTACTCCAGTGTACATGGTCAGCATCTATGTGGTCTCCTCCTCAGCCCAATTGGGTGCCCAGACGTGTCTCAGCCTTCTGGAAGAAGCCATCTCAAAACTCCAATGGAAAATGTAGTATAAATTTGATAATGTTTATTGAGATCCCACTCAGTTCACAGGTAGCAATGGTCTGATCTATAACTGTATCAAAATCAATATTTAAAAGTGGCACTTATGTCATGTTATCAGATCACTGAAAGATAATGGGCATGTGCTACACATGGTA
Source organism: Protopterus annectens (assembly GCF_019279795.1). Classification (NCBI taxonomy): domain Eukaryota; kingdom Metazoa; phylum Chordata; order Ceratodontiformes; family Protopteridae; genus Protopterus; species Protopterus annectens. Next base: position 1,220,893,943 of record NC_056747.1, on the reverse strand, counting down.
TCATTTACAGACTTGTGTGATGCACCTGCCTGTTACACCAAGCTATTGGTTAATTCACTAGAGAAGCAATGTATAAGTGGGCAAATGGGATGCCAAAACCTGGAATTTTAATCAACCTCATGAATTATATATGGTACAAATGGTACTTAAAGATGGGTGCACATAAGGTGGTCTTACTTTCATTGATACCCAAGTCATAGTTAGCTGATAAGAAAAATTGCCACCTACTAGCATTTCTATTTTGTGGGATATTATCTCTGTTAACATTATTCATTCTCAAATGTACCTGTTTAGTGTTATTTTTATTGACATTCCACGGTATTCAATAAACTCCAGGTGAAGCTTACATGGAGTTTATTTATTTTTTTTGTGCGGTGAGCAGCAGCGCTATTTACATTACATATTTATGATGAACACTGTGTTTAAACATAAACAAATATGATTTCATCACTAGCAACAGTGTGGCTGACTAGGAAACTGTGTAAAGCAACATGGATAGCAGCAGACACGTAGACCTGTTTACCTATGGGCAGACTAGATCTGCTGGATTGCACGGAATGCCACAATGATTACCGGGGTTAATAATATAGCAATGTATATGGTTCATACACATTACTGGACAGTGTCTACAGTGCAGACTATTGCTGAATCCCATTTCAGGCATTCTGAACAAAAGTTTTGTAAATGATCCATAAAGGTACATGGACTGCCATTTAAAATAAACAGTCAGGGGAAGTGTAGGTATTGAATAGGGACACACAGGTGACATCTAGGAATGAACATGGGGAAAGATGACAGGTGAAACATCATAATATACAGCAGATAAAAGCATGTAAACGGAAGACAGTTGTAGCAGGAACACTATTTATTTATTATTTTATTAATTTTGCATTTGTTTACCGGGATAGTCCGACTGGATACATGCCCATTTTCAGTGGAGGCCCGGGAAGAAAAGCTCTAAATAGACAAACTTACATAGACTACACAAGAAGTTAGATAACATTAGAAAATATAAAACAAAGTGATTATGTACAATGGTTTACTAGTGTTCTCTAGTAGGGACTCACAATTCTTATGGACAGACACAATTAAAAGCAAGAGACGTCAGACTGGATATAGATCACATATCAGCATGGTACTGTATGGACTGCACTATGAAAATGTATATAAAGTGACTGTCAGACAAGGTGACATAACAATGGAGAGGATGTCTTTCTGATATGAGCATCCTGACATGAACAATGAGGAGGACATCTATTCAGGATTTTATATACAATTGGGGTTAGATGCATATTGTGCAGCTGTGCAAACTGATTTGCCTGAATATGATGGTAATGTCAGCAGAGGTCACCAACAAGTGGACACAGTTACAGGCTCATGGACAACAGTAAACAGCATATACAATCATGGATAATATCAGAATAATACCACCAGTAATCAGATGTCTCTGACATAATAAACATGATTCTGAGTAATCATAGATGGGTCTGCATGAACACACCTGTACAACTATTATGACATCAACAATCTATGAGGGTAATCAAGACCACTACCCTGACACTGTAACATCTGCTGGAGATGTTAGGTGGGACACTGTTTTATCTGTATGTGACATTATTATAAATACAGGCCAGCTGACTGGTGTGTATGGCATATATATGGCGCAATCCACACTGTCACAAATGAAACCCATGCCATTGATATTGTCAAACAGCTGTGTACATACTGTGTGCATCACCAGGACAGAAATCACACATGCATCTGATATAACACCTTGATGGGGGTTCTACACCATCACTAAGTAATATTTATGCAACAAAAAGAATACCTAGGTATGGCCAATAAGATGTGTGGTAGCTCACTATGGCAAGGGTGGTACACTTCAGTTACACATCACTGGAAGATATATAGGGAGGTACATGAAGAAGGCCGCATTGTACTCAGTTATTAGTGTGATGAAGACTGTGAACTATGGTTGTATTATGGCCTTTGATGTGGATGTCCACATACTCAGGAACTATGTTACATACAAGGGAATAGTCACCACTGTGGGCACATACTGGTGGATATTCCACATGGTTTACTATCATAAGTGCGAACGGCACTCCTGCGACTGTCATATATTCGAACATGGAAGGTCGTAATCGGTAATGTTGAAGGCAAAATAATCAATCTAGGAATGGTTTAACATGGGTCGAGTTAGGTGTTCAGTATTATTCCAAACTACAAACATGTCCCCTACCTCGACCCATGTTAAAACCATTCCTAGCTTGATTATTTTGCCTTCGACATTACCGATTACGACCTTCCATGTTTGAATATATGACAGTCGCAAGAGTGCCGTTCGCACTTATGATAGTAAACCATTCCACATATTATGTACCCTAGGACACAGATCATATACCACTTGGTCTTCTCATAGGTGTCTGATGCCTTCCTTATCACTGGGTCATGTGTTACTTTTCATAACATAACAAATCACCTCGTGTTTTTGTTTCATCTCATGTGTTATGGTTGTGGCATCAATCTTTTCTGTGTGTTGATACTGTCTGCATTGTATTAATATCACAGTTGGAGTCAATGATTGCCCACAATCTATAATCTTTTAGACAGCTGTTTGGACACAGAATGTGTATGTCATTCTTTACATCTGGGACTTATATAATGGACATGAAAGGGCCTAGCAGACAGTCCTGATGTATGGACATGATCACTGGACTTGAGATATAGGCCACTTCACACATTTCAGCATATTTAGATGCCATGTTTGTGATCCAGTAGTTTATCCACTTGGTGATATAGGTGTTTATGGCCACTTCTAACAGTGTAGAATATGTCAGTATGGATTTGTGCCAAATGCCTTGGTCTGGTAAATTTCCACAGGATCATAGGGTTGTCATTATGCATACATTTGATGGCCTTCTTGAGGACATCTAACAAATGCAACAGGCATGGACATATCATTAACAACTCACACAGGTCTTTTGCACATAACTGGGATATTACCAGTGTCCATTTAGAAAAGGTCCACAATTACATGTTGGTCTACCTCATAGATGAGCAGAGTAAGGATGTGTATATATGCATGTATCAGGTGCTGTTCCCCCCGTCAGATGGATACATGATTATGTACACGATTCTATTGGAACATATTCCATCTGGAGGGTGTGTTGAAGTGTGGATCATCCATGTCTGCAGTGAGATTAGAACCCCTACCTAAATACACAGATAGAGGACTCAGTATTTTACACAGGCACCATTGCAAAAATCTGATTTTTACAGGGCTGCAGACAACTTATAGTGGATGATATCAGCAGTGGATGTTGGAGAGAAGATGTTGGGAGGCCTGCAAGAAATGGATGAGTGGGTATGTGCAGGTGTCAAAATATTGTCAATCCATGGGATTGGAGTGGTAACTGCAGGATACACACTTAAGCTCTTCTGACTAGATAGACACAAATGCACCTCCCAGTTGACTACAGTTAGATTAGAACCCCTACCTAAGTACACAGACTAGAGGACTCAGTATTTTACACAAGTGTCACAGCACAAGTCTGACTTTTACAAGGCTGCAGGACAATTTATAATGGATGACATCAGCAGTGGATGCTGGAGAGGATATGTTGGGAGGCCAGCATGAAATGGATGTGTAGGCATGTGTAAGTGTCAAAATATTGGCAATCCATGGGATTGGAGTAGCAATTGCATGATACACAATTATACTCTTCTGACTAGACAGAAGACACACACACACAAACACACACACCCCAGTTGACTGCAGTGAGAACACAGCCCTTACATATCTAACTACATGAATTAGAGAACTCAGTACTTTGCACAAGTACCACAACACAAGTCTGACTTTTGCAAGGCTGCAGGACAATGTTTAATGGATGACACCAGTGGATGTTGACGAGAAGATGTTGGTATGCCTGCATGAAATGGATAACTAGCCATGTCCAACTGTTAAGATAATAAAGTTCTGCATGTTACCAGATTGATGAGTGTGCAATGTGTAGCATTTGGCATTTGTGTGTCCAATGTGCAGGTATACTTTAAAAGACAGCTTTACAAATTATATGCAAACAGGTGCCCACATTACTACAAGTATGGGAAAATCTGAATTTGTATTGTCATTCTAAAGATGTGCATGGTATCTAAGACAACATTTGTTATTTATTTCTGTAGTGTAGTCGATATATTTGTGAATAAGTGCTGAGAGACCAAGGATGCAGTCCATGGGGAGAGGTGACAGATGGCTGCATTGTAAATATGTATTATTTTCTTAGATAGTGCCTTCATTTTGTTTGTTTCCACATGCAGTTTTATGGCATGAACACTAAATGGACAGTAAACAAAAGTAATACATGCTATTGCCCAATGTGCATAATGCACTGCTGAGCATCAGGATTGTGCAATGATTGGCAAACTGTTTGCACAAGCAAGATACACATTTCTACTGCTTTCTCTATTTGTGTGTAGTTAAGCAGTGTGCAAACGTGAGCCTCATTGCTAAATTTATGAGAGTTCTTAGTACAGAGTTTTATGAAACAGACCTGCTGCTTAGCTGACTCTGTGGCAGCAGATGTAAATGCATTGGCACATTTCTTTTGGAGTCCAGATGATATAGGGTTCAAACCAGATATATTATAATGCAATGAAATAATTCTTTATGCTACATTCATCATGTGTTAGTGTATGTTAACATAGTGCAGAATGTTTAAGTGACATTGTGCAGAGGTAACTACACATAGAAGAGTGTTTCACCATCACTTGGCATTTGCACATGATGCCAAACTCCATAGAAACATAGAGGGTTAATAGTGAAGGGCTCCAATGTTTTTGTTATTTATGTGTGTCGAGTATGATTCTGTTTTTTTAGAAGATTATAGGTGTTAAAAATGGGTAGATAGGAAAGTTATGAAAAGGGGGGCAAGCAGGGGGAAGAACAAAGGGAAAGCAATATAGGAATGTGCAGGAGGGAGGTAGGAGGAACCATAGCTGAAAATATATATAGAATATTCACTGAATTTGGACTGTCACCTCCTCTAAAAGGGGTAACAACAATGTAATCATGTTATAAAGCCAATAGGACCAAATCAAGTGTGTCAAGAAGACGTGTGTGAAGTGGTGACTATGTATGGGATATTTTTTGGTGTACAGGTGCCCGTTTCCTTTTTTTTTTTTTTTACTTCAGTAAGAGAGGAATGCTGGGTAAGGGACATTGGTATTTCTGGGTCAGGTAAGCTGGGTAGGTGAGGAAGCAAATGGAAACAAACAGATCATTGAAGCAGTGCCCAACCTGTCTTTCAATGTGTGGGATGCCACTTCCACTGGATACAGCCTTGGCCAGACTATTCCAAGCCTCAGACATGTACTGGGAGTTGGTATAGTCCACCTGCAAAAGCCTTTGGCTGTGGCACTTTACCAAGAGTCCAATAAAGATTCTGCACTCCTCAACACCCCACTTCTGTGCCTTAAATTGGGTTCTGTCCCATCTAACACCAGACAACAAATTGGGTACTGTTCCCTCTAACACCAGACATGTCTAACCCAAAAGTAGTGCAATAGCAAGCAATGATTTCTTGCCAAGTCCTGTTATGCATCACCTGAGCAACAATGCCAAATGCATTTGCACAATGTTATGTGGAAAGCAACAGTGTCAAACAGAGAGAAAAGCAGTTTTGAAAATTGGAAGGTTAATCTGACACTTGAGATTAGTTTGAAGGGCTTGTGCTGCTTTAACTGTGAGGTGATGTAACTTTGTAGACATGCACTGGAGGCATACATTTCATGGCTTGGCACATGTTTAATTTGGCTTTATAGACTGAAAAATGATTTTTACAGTGTGGCATTCAAACCTATGCATAAGTGCCAAAACATTTTCTTCCACATCAGTGGTTGACCATATTTGCCAAAGAAGAAGGGCTTCTCCTATATAATCATTAATTATTTATAAATAAAGATGAAAGACTGAGGTGTTAACTATGTGTGTGTGTGACCCGGCAAGCTCCTTATATATGCATTCATTTGTGTATGTGTCTTATTTAAGTGTGAAGACCATCCAAGTCCAGACAGCAAAATTATACTTATAGAAACATAGTAGAAAGTATATCCTCAGTTATACATCTGAACCTTCAAAATACAGCAAGGCTGTCTTATCTCTCATATATATAATTCATATCAACTCCACTGCTATGCATAGTTATTGTTATTTATAATTATGTATAAATTGTTATGTGATATTTAATACAATGTTAAATGAAACAACAGTAAAAATGTCTGAAATTTCCTGTATTAGAACCCAGGATCATGTGTATGGCTGCCTTACACTTACACCTGTTGCCACAGGAATATTAAAATAACAGGATATTTTCCTGCTCATCACTATAAACTGAAATGTCACAACAATAAAATATGTTGCAGTTCCTATATTAGAGCCAAGGACAATCTATATTACAGCCCTACACTTAACACCTGCTGCTACAGGAATATTTAAATAACAGTTGGATATTTCCCTGTGTATTATTAACTTCTTTGTATTAACTGCTATTCAACACCACCAGTGCCTAATGCACAGTTGATACAATGTATCCATTTTGAAATTGTTGACTATCTGCTTTCTTTCAGCAGGTGTTCAATGGCTTCAGGTGTTGGGAATCTTGCTAACTGCCGCCCGATGCTACTTAGTGGTATTGCACGATGGAAAGCAAAACATAAGAAATCTATTAAATAAGCAATGTTGGTAGTTTTTACACAGGTCTGGATTTGAACTCTCACGCCAATGAACCTTCAAAACACAGTAAGGGTGTCTTAACCCACTTTGCCATAGAAACAGCTTTGCAGCAGAGAATGAAAATCATTGTGCATAAAAGCAACTGCAACATCATCCACAGTATTAACAAAACATATGACAGTTGTACACGTCTGAGTTTTTTGTACATGCATTAATTCCAGATGTAGTGGAAGGAGTGATCACACAACCATTTATGACTGTTGCTTGCAGAAATGCCGCTCTGTCTTATCTCTTTGTGTTTGTTGCTCAGGCTTCTCTTATCTGACCAGCAATCTGAGACATGCAGTGTGTAAGGCAGTTATTGTCCTTAAAATGTGTGAGGATAATAAATGGCAAAAGTATACAGCTGTCAAGCAATGCAGAAAAGGTTGGATGTTACTGAACAGAAACTGTAAAATGTGTGCTGCTTACTTGCATTTAAAACTTTGATACAATTACTTCTCCACTTTGTAAGTCTAACCTGGCTGACACACCCACTGGAGGAGGGTCTAAATTGCTGTTGTGTTTTCCTTCAACTACTAGTAATCATTCACTGGTGCCATCCATAAGCAACAAACACTGAGGGAGTGCCTGCACTATGTTTATTTATTTTATTTTACATTTGTTTACCAGGAAAGTCAGACTGGACTGAAGTCCTTTTTCAGTGGAGGCCCAGGGAGAAAAGCTCCAGTACAGGCAAATTAGAGTTTAACAAACATCCAGTAAGAATACAGATGTAGTAATTACAGAGAAAGCATAAGTTAGCAAGCATTTGGGAATTACTACACCTGTAGCAAATAACAGGTACATGTTGGAAACAAAGTTTTTTCTCAAATCATTCAGTTTTACATTATGAGTAAAATACAGTTTAAAAGACCCAGACGGCAGATTTTTTTGTGAAGGACATTAGTTGGCAAGAAGATTAAGGGAAGTATATCCTGCTGAGTTGCAGGAACATAGCCAGGTGTCTTTTAAGTGTGACTTAAGGAGCTTTTTGAATTGTATGATAGAGCTGATTGATGATGTTTGGGTTGGCAGCTTATTCCATATTTTAGGAATGCAGTTAGAAAACAGAGAATTCCCAGCTAAGATGATGGCATTGGTGGTGTCTGAAAGGTGCAGGTTACTAAAGTGGAGACATCGAGAAGTAATATATGAGTGTATAGCTTTTTGGAGACTAGGGGTTTTATCAGGTTGGTGGAGAATTTTGTGTGCAAAAGTTAGTTGATTAAAGTGTAGAAGCTGAGGGAATTTTGAGCCAGTTTAGTTGCTTGAGAGAAGTATAGTGATGTGAACTATAAGAAGCACCAGTACCAAACTTTGTTATTTTCTTATAGCATGATTCCAGTTTGATTAAGTCAGTTTTGAAGAGGTTGATTAGTACTGGGGAGGCATACAGGAGGGATGAGAAGAGGTGTGTATGGGCTGTAGTAACTTTTGTATTTTTTTGTAAGAAATTGTTTGTTCCTATGCAGGAGACCTATTTTCTTGTGGACTTTCTTGATGGTTTGGGCTATGTAAATGTCAAATCTCAAGTTATTGTTAATTTCTACTCCAAGCAGTTTGATGTGGGTTATTGGGGTAATAATAGTTTGATTTTTGGACAAGATGGTAAAAGACTGGGAAGATGATGGGGATCTAGTTGGGCTAAAAAGGAGGAGCTTAGTTTTGTTGGGATTCAGAATTAGTTGGGAGTTAGTGAGTCATGTTTTTACAGCTAGAAAGGAGCCTTGTGGAACCCCTAAGGCAACCTAGAGCAGTGGAGAAATGTGGTGTTGCCATTGGATGGCTTGCAGCCATCCTGCAAGGTAGCTATTGAACCATGTGATAGAGGAGGTGCTAAGGTTTAGGATGGAGAGAATGGTGATGAGTTTATTGTGATTTACTATGTTAAAGACTTTGGCTAGGTCCAAAAATATAGTAGATACATATTGGTCATTGTTAATATGGTGGTTAACTGTATTTGTAAAGGACATTAATGGGGTGGTGGTGCTGTGAAAGGGACGAGAGCTGTGTTGGGTATATGACAGTAGTTTGTGTGTGACAAGGTAGTCCATTACTTTGGTGTAAACTACTCTTTCTAGTATTTTAGATAAGGAGGGCAGGATGGCAATTGGGCAATAATTTGTAAGTTCAGTGGTATTACCACTCTTGTGCAGTGGTAGAATATGGGAGTTTTTCCAAATAACAGTGACCTGGCCTTCAAATATATTCCTGCTGGTGAGTATAGCAATTAGATAGGCTATTGTTTCTGCTGCAATTTGTAGAAAGTTAGATGGGAGATTATCTGCAGCTAGGGTGGATGGCTTTAATTTCTGAAGTAGTTTTTTTTTGGATTTAACAGACACTGGGTGTAAGTTAAAGTGGGAGGTGTCATCTTGGGAGCTGGTGCTGTGCTGGGGTGAAACAGGGGTAGATGTGCTATTGATGCCTTGAGAGTTTGCTAGAGCTTGAATCATTTCTGTAAAGTATTTATTGAATTGGGTTGCAATATTATCAGAATTATTAGTTAATGTTGGATTGGAGGTAGCTGATTTATCTGGGTGAAGTGTGTTATTAATTGTGGCCCAAATTTTTTGAGGGTGTTTTGCATGTTTATTCCTGATATTGTGATTGCAATTTATTTTATCTAATTTTACTAGTTTTCTTTTCGTTGTTATGCAGTTCTAGGTATGTTTGCCTTGTGAATTGCGGTTTGGTTATGTGAAATTGCTCCCAAGTCTTGTATCTAGCCTTGAGTAAAGCTCTACATTCTTTAGTTAACCAGAGTGCATAATTAGTTTAAATTCTAATAGTTCTAGTGGGTGCATGGTAGTTTAGTATGTCTAGGAAGGTGTTGTTGAAGTTTACTGCATCTTCTAGAATTATGTGTTTGAGAGGTTCCCAGTTGCAACTATTCAAAATGGATATGAAACTGTTTGGGTTGAAGTTTTTTTTTCTGATTAAGAGGAAGGTGGTCTGGGTGGATTGGTGGGTATGTGACCTAAGAAGAAAGGTTGGCTGATGATCACTTAGGCTGTCAGGGAGACAGCCTGAATGAGATGCTAGGGAGGGGTTACTAACCAAAATCCAGTCGAGCATTGACTGATGTTTGGAAGATTTGTCTGTCCTTATAGGGGATGTGATGATTTGGGTAAATCTGTGGTGGTTAATATGGGATGATGGCAGTTAAGCCAATAATTATTGAAGTCACCCATCAGGATTGTTACTTGTGGGAGGGACTTGGAGATCCAGTGAAGTAGGTTCATAGATTAGGTTCATAAATAAGTACTAAGCTAACTGCCCTTGCGAGCCATTTCCCTTGTGAGACTCAAACCCTGCACCTTGTGTTTGTAAGGCAAACACCTTAACCATTAGGCCACCCTCCCCCTAGTAAATTTTCCAAAGTGGAGATATTGTTTCCTGATGGAATATAACAGCCAATTATGTTATTGTGCTTTTTATGGTTAATTTTTAATGTGGCAAATATAAGTTCAGCATTATCAAAATCAGGAGTGGGTAGGTTTCAGAGGTCTAGTATTAGGTAGCTTTTAAAGGGGATTGTTACTCCCCTGGCCTTTCTTGTTATTCTATCTTTACATAGAATATTACATCTGGGAGCTGTTATTTCATTGTTTTTATGGTCAGGTTTAAGCCATGTTTCACTTAATATTACTATATCTGGTGAGTATAGGGAGAGGAGGTATGCAGGTCATGAACTTTATTTGCTATGCTCCTTACATTCATGTTAAGGAGGAGTAGGGAAGACTTGTTTTTGGGTGTAGAGTTTTGAGGTGGATATTGTTGTTGCTGATTACTGTGTCTGGTGGTGGCATGAGGCCAGGATTTGGGTGTACATAACCAGATCAGTTTAATTGATTAAGTTGTTGTAAGTAGAGCCTGACTAGCTTGATTAGTAGTTTGTCTTGTTTTTGAGGGGTATTAGAAAAGTTTCTTAGAGAATGGAATCTATTTAGATGATAGTCCATGTTGGAGTTAGAGAAAAGGGAGTGTGTTATAGCATAGTTTGAAGGATTGTTTAGGTGTATTAGTGGAGTAGTTTGTCAGGGAGGGGGACTGTTGTGTTGTAGTAGCATGTGGTATGAGGTGACGGAGTATAAGACTAGTAGCAATGAAGTCATGACAATTTGGAAGAGTGATATGTGAAAGTGTGTCTTGTAAAGGAGAAGCATTTTATTAGGGTGGCTTGAATGTTATTATGTATAGTGAGATAGATGTTTTATGTAGGTTGTAGATATGTGAAATGATTAGTGTGTGCATATGCAGATAGGCTGGAGGTGTATAATTTTTATATGTGAGTCGGCAGTATATTTAACTGTAGGGATACAGGTAATTTAATTATGTACTAATGTTATACAATGATGTTTATATCTGCTACACAGAGCAAAGAATTTGGGATTCAGCAATTCTAATGAATTCATAATTAATTTGCATCTTCACCATGCTCACAGCCCTGAATTCACACTATAAAAAGGGAACTGTTTAGCTAGGGTACCTAAAGATGAGGAGACTTGTTTAAGTTGATAACACAGAAGAAGATATTACTTTGGATTTATATGCACAGATGACTACTGATCTTGAAAAGGTATGATTGCATTGTTCAGTTATATACTGGATATGCTCACATGTCATTAAGAAAATATTATATATATATATATATATATATATATATATATATATATATATATATATATATATATATATATATATATATATATATATATATATATATATATATATACATATATATATATATATATATATATATATATATATATATATACATTAGCAAATGCTTTTATCTACATGCACTTTTGAGAGGTTTACTGATGGCATAAGCTGAATTGCTAATGTTACAACTGTTTTTCTCTTGACACTCTTCTATTGTTATTTCAGTGAAATGTAAATGTCCTATATCGTCAATGACACAGAGGTGTTAGCCTTCTACGATTGCCGATAGACACGTCTAGGGGAGATCTGGTCAGAGGTAGAGGTGTCTGGCAACTGCATACAATTGAATGTTCTGTGGTAAATGTGTACACATGTTTTTGAGACAGTTTATTTGATAGCACTTTTAGCAGTTCACTGATGGTTTGTTAGCAAAATGTGTCATTTTCCCATTGTTTCGGGGGTGGGGTGCCAAGTTCCATTTCTGTGTTAGCACAAACAAAATTGGTTGTAGAGAGGTTTGCTTTGCTATTGTTACTCTCCTTGGTTTGGATCCAACATTGCTTTGTGTATGACTGTAATATGTTACAACCACATAAATTTTTTTTGTGTTTTAATATCTTGGCTTTTTTTGTTTTTCCTGTGGGTAATATTGAAAAAACTACCTTTGTGCCTTATATCTAATCAGAACTTTTAATTGTGTGATAATTATGTGTATTATCCTTCTTTTGTGTTTTAGGTCACCTAGGACTATGGCAGCCAGGCATTCCAATCACTGCAAACTCCCCTTCAGCGACCATGAGAATGAAGTTATTGTTGAAAGCTTTAGGCATTATGGTGCCTTTCTGCTTGAGAGATGACATTGGGATATGTCTTGAAGAATGCAAATTTGGTAGCAGATAGTGGCCGATGTGCACCCTTTTATCTTGTTGATCCTGCTGAAGCTATTTTCTTAAGATGATGTTGTGAAGTGTGGCACAGACTGTGAATAATCAGTACATGTACATGGATTGTACTTCCCCAGATGTATCTAGGCACCAGAAGCATGACTTAAGCAGCCCAAACACGCACTCTATGATATTTCTGGTTTGAGTATGTGCCTCATTATGATGTTCTTCAATGGATATGTGCTGATGGGTGCCATCAGCCATGGCTCCAGTGTATAACCTGCATCCCCAGTAAATGACCCTGTGAGAGATCACCCCCTAGTGAAGATCTGATGCAGATGGGAGGTGTGCCAGATATGTGAATAACTGCCTGGGTTGGCATCACACACAGTCAGGATGATTCCCTTTGCATTACACATGACTTGGCAGTTAATAGAGTGGAAGCCCTTTCTATTTATGTAGACCCTTTCCTGTTCCCTGGGAGGTGCCTTGATTTCTATATGAGTACAATATATCACTCTATAGCACTCAGTACTTCAGGGTAGTGTGCTACAGGGTAGAAATCCTGCATATTTGTGGCCCTGACCTCAGGTCACTGGCATGTTGGAGCATAGCATTCAGGAACTGATTGAGGATCCTGGATGCAGATGCCTGTGACACCCCCAGCATGTCACCTCTTGGTTTCTGAATGGCTCCTGTAGTTAAAATTCTAACTGCTACACGTACCCGTGTCTCCACTGGTATTGTTTCCCCTCAATTTTCCCTGGGTCTGCACTGAGGACAACAGAGGTTGCAGACTTCCTGTAGGGTGTCTCTATCTAACCTATAGCACTGTACAAATTCCACCTCATGCAGATTGTGATAAGTTCATTGGGGTCTGAAACTTTTCTTCTTGGTTGTGGTCTATTAGCAACAGCAGCACAGACTTCGGCCTGTTGCACATACACATGAATGAAAGCAACAGCAAACAGCAGCTCCTAACATTCTTTCTGTAAAACTCCTTTCCATGGCTGTATTCCAATAGGTTTTAGAATTTGCAGGGGAAAACCAGCATTCAGTCTATATGGTTGTTTTATAGCTTGTTGAATAACTCCTCCATATTGGATTGGCTGATTAGTACACAATTCAGCTGCTTATGCTGTAATTAGCATGCCACAGTGTTTACCATGTTTGCAGAGCTATACATGCTTTGTAGACCCATTTAATGAATTCAAAACAATGAGCTAGTGTGTGAGCATCATGTCACGATGCTCACACAGTCTTAGTGGACAGGGTAAGGTTTACTGAATCCACCCTAATGTGTGCATTAAGACAAATGCTTGTAACTTACTGGAGTGATGTTTGACTTACCTTTATGCATACAGGTGTTGCTATCTGCATTACGGACCTGCATTCATTTCCCTTATGCAGTTGTATAGACAGGTTTATACAGTAAAAGAAAACAGTACATAAAATGCAGATTTATGTATCATCTGCATGTCTTATAGGTAACTCCATACACTCTGTACTGTGTACTTTTGCTGTTATGGATATTCCTTCATTGATAGTTCTTAACATAAATCTCATAATTACTGACTCAGTATAAAAAGGATCCATATTCTCTGTGGCCTGCTTACAGACGCTAAGGTTTAAGTTGTTCAAATGATAATTTGTGTAGCATTTTAATGTGACATCTATGTAGACTCTTGTGACATGAAGTTGTTGACTTTGGCTCTCCATTCAACAGATATGTAGTGTAAGGGGTTTGAATCCCACAGACAGCCTCTAGAATTATTGCAAGTTATGTCAGTTTCTTAGCTGTTATATATGAAGACATTGTTGTTACTATTTATATGTCACATTAGTATTTGTCACTGTCAGTGTTTCATAGACTTTTGCATCACACAAGAATGCATAATGTTTAAAGTAGAATACGTTGTCCACATAACCATATGCATAACTGGGACCCCACAGGAATATGATCATGTGAATATCACTGTATTTCAAATGGCAAACAGACCTACATACTAGATGGCCTGCAGCAATATTAAGAGAGACTCCTTGGATGTGCAGGGAATACCGTGTGGAGGAATGAAATATAGTCTGACATCACCAACATGATTAATGCAGTTACAGGTCACAATAGATACCGTGAGGCCTGTTAATGACACTGTTCTGACATGATCCTCCATGCAGCCAACAGGTTATGATGGTATGAAAGACTGCGGGATGCCACCAGTGGTGGACCATCATTGACCCCCCCGATGGGATCACAATATTTCTTGTCTCCCTGCATACAATGAGTGGGGGTGAACAGATCCCAAGGGGTGGGATACAAGCAGGAGTTCCAGGCCAAAAATATATGTCTTACTTTGCACAACATCAATGACTATAGACTAAATCATCTCATATTGCAGTTACATGTATATTCATGTGTTGTCATTTTGGTTTCCCAGCAGGAGATCTGAATCGTGCACACAGATCTATGCAAGATAATGTCAATGAACGTAAGTGTAATGACATGTACTTGTACAACTGTAATGCAGACAGAACAATGCAACTGATATGTGTAATGCTGTCTGCAATAGTATTCATAGGGCCATCTACCTCTGGACAACACCAGGGGATGGCAGGCGAGTGTCTCCATTCTGTGCTAGTGTGACCACTACTTGTTATTGCCTCAGCCTCATGCCATGGATCTGCTGTTTATTGTCATATTGATATTTCCCTAACATTTTACACTAAATGGACATTCAATGGGGGCCCAAGCCATGCAGGTGCAAATACAGATAGACCATAGGTTCATAGGTTCATAGGTGTGTACTAGGCTAATGGCCCTGGAGCCTATATAAGCCTAGCCCAAGAAAATTCCCTGGGATCATGCCGCCCAAAGTTAGTTCCCAGTGCCCCTGTCAAGCAAGGCCACTGAAGTGATCCTGGGGTGAATTCCTATTGCCCATCCACTCGTCAAGATTTCTCTTAAAGAGGACCAGGTATGTTACTACCACAGGTTCATAGTTTGCAGCAATGTATAGCAGACGTGTGATATGCGGCATTAATGTCACTATTTTTCTTCACGGGGACATCTGGCCAACAGGTACAGCACCCCCTCAAGTGAGTATCTACAGCCCCTGTTACTGCGCTGTGTATGTCATGCTGTAAGTATTCTGGTGCCTGCATACATGACTTTGCTATCTTTGTGTTTACTTTCCCACTGCAGGATCCACAGTGCAATGCACAAACTTACAGCAGTGGGAGTCTGTCAGTAATATGCTATTACCTATCTTTCATGCATGTCGCTGGTGTTACTCCTGTTGTTTCCTCCATTAATATTGTGTTCTTCTACCCCTTCCTAGACCAGACTGCATCATCATCATCATCACCCCATGCACAAACAAAGGATATGTCTATGTAAAACTTTTTGTATGTCTTAATGCTGTTCAAATGGTTCATGCTGGCAATGTTGCAATTAATAAAGCTAACTTTTTTCCCTTCAGTAGTTGAACTTTGTCCCTCTTCTACCACACAGTCTTCCCACAAGGACTTGTCAGGTGTCTGATATGTTTCCATACATCACATAACTTGTGTATATTGGCTATGTAACCTAATTGTCAATTCCTTGTCATGTAGATTCTGTGACCCCTACACAGACAAGACCTAATTGTAAGTCAGCATTATCTGTAACTTAGCAGTGAGATATATGTGTCTTAATGATATCCAGCATGTGATTTAAGCACATTGTCCTGATCTGTATAATATGTCTCTTCTTTTAGCACATCAGCTATCTGCATCTACCATTACACATCCAGTGACCACAGTGTGGGATCTGATGTGTCTCAGCATGGTAGCATGGCCCCTGGCACACAGGACAGTGACATGTTGATACATTCCGGCCAAGATGGTGTCAGTCACGTGGATGTGGATGTAGCCTCAGATATGGAGGGAAACTTGTCCAGGCATTCTGACACTGAGGATACATGCTATGAGAGTGTCACAGAGAGCTGCCAGCTGTATCCTAGCAAAATTATTGGCAGCAATGTGTAGCAATGTGGATGACTACAAACACTTTCCATCCACCCTCATGGAGTAGAGAACTGTAATTCACCAGTTCTATAATGTCACAAACTTCCCCCATGTACTAGGGCAATAGATTGCCCATACATCCCTATAAAGACCCCAGTGCATATGGAAGCAGACTGATCTCTGAACAAAAAGGGCTCACCATCCCTGAACTGCCAGTTTATGTGTGCAGCAAATGGCATCATAACAAACCTCATGGTAACAAACCTCGGCAGTGTCCATGATGCTGTCATATGAAGGGAAAGTGGTCTGAGGGTTGCATTCCAGCAAAGTGAAATACCTGAGGGACTACTACTGGGTAAGTACAGGAACACAGCTGGGATGTAAGCTAAGGGCATCCCTCCCAACAATATCCATGTTGACCAAATATGTGTTTACTGCCCACAACAGATGACTGTGGTTATCCACTTGAGCCATGGCTAATGACTCCTTACTATCAGCAATCTAACCCTGCAGAGGAAGCTTACAACTGAGTACACTCAACAACCAGAATACCATAGAATGTGTTTTTGGTGCACCTAAAGCTAGGTTCAGATGTTTGGACACATCCTGGGGTGCACAACAATACACACCTGAGAAGGCAGCACAGATGATAACAGTGTGCTTCATGCTACACAACATGCTAACTGGATCATGTGACAGTCTTCCAGCTGAACATTTGGATAAACTACATCAAGAACCTCAGATGTCTGAAGATGACATTCCACAGGTATCAGATGAGGAGCAGGAGGACATAGGTGCAGAAGACACAGGTGTAGGCAATATAAGGTGTGACCACAAGTGCAGGCCCAGGCAACTTAGCACCATCTGACTCACAACCTTGAGTCATGACAAGCTACATGCACAGAAGTACACAGATTAAACACTGATGTTCAGTTGTTTCCCCACCACAGCAGCACAGATTGCATATAATGGCATTTATCCACTAGATGTACACATTGAGCATCAGACATAACAGCATAATAGTAACATATAACATTCTGAACAGATGCAAATCTATCAAAACAGGGATCATCAACTCAGTACACAGGTGACACAGGTATGCATACAGACTCACATTGTTGTATCTGTGTATGGCACACAATAAGGGACATACATCAGTGCAACACATACCTATCTGTCCACTATAAAAATCTGCAAACAAGTAAACAACTCAGGACATAATGCTGAAATGTTGCTAATATCACAAAGCAAAAAATATATCACTGTGAAGTATGATGGAGTTAGCTATGTTTAAAAACTTTAGACTCCTGTTGCATCAGACTTGTGAACGAACACAGACAGATGACACTGCCAGTGGTCTACACAGCAATCATCATCACCACGGAGTGAAAATCACCCTAGTGGGCAGAGTGAATCAATTGTGTGTGTTACTCTAATGCAGTCTAGGGCACCTATGCTGATGGCTCACTCCATGGTCTGGTTCCCGCTATCATGTATGGAAACACTTGGCCCAGGTTGCTTCACAGTAGAGACTGACGGGGTGATGTCAGCACATGAAGGTGAAGGAGCATGACTACGACTTGACTGTCTGGTCATGACTGCTGGGCCCAAAGCAGAGGGGCCAGCAGCAGAAGTGTGTGCACATTGGAGCATAGACATTGATTCCCTATGGGCACGGTTGGTTCTGCTAGGAGGGGGCCTTCCTCTTGCATGTGGCAATTGGCAAAGCATAGACAAGACACACAGTACTCTACTTGTACTATGGCACTGCTGAAGTACTTTAGAGACCAGGGATTCTACTGTATGCCACAGATAACATACTTTCATTCTGTGCAGCCAAGGACGCTATTACCTCACTGTGTTTGTACTCTTGTCCTTCCTGCAGCTCACCCACCTGGTGTGCAACATGATTGGTGAGCTGAGCAAGTGCATAGATGTCAGATCCATGATGTTGTTGGGAATGTTCATTTGCCTTTAAGAGTAGGCAGGCGCCCTCTGACATGTGTCCATGCACACCTGCTGCATGCCTATGTCTGCTGAATTGGCCAGTATCAATATGTTGTGGGGGAACTGTCAGCATCAGCAGCAATCTCAACATGGATCTGTTATTCACAGACCTTATCCTGTCCTCCATCAGATGTCCCCTCATTGTCAGAATGGCTATACAAGTTTCTCTCCATATCTGAGGTTACAACTGCATCCACATGACTGTTGCCATCTTGGCCAGACTGTATCACTGTATTACAACCCTTTGTGACAGTGGCCATGCTACCATACTGAGACAAATCAAATCGCACATTGTAGTCAGTGGATGGGCTAATGGAGGATACAGGTATCTGATGTGCTAAAAGAAGAGACAAATGACTCATATCAGCACAACATGCTTATATCACATGTTGTATATCATCAAAGACATATGACACATATATCTCACCACAATGTTACTGATAATACTGACTTATCATTAGGTCTTGTCTGATATGGGTCACTGAATTTATATAATAGGGAGATGGCAATTAGGTTACATATCCAACATACATGACATGTGTGATGAATACAAACATAAGATGCACCTGACAAGTACTTGTGGGAAGACAGTGTAGTAGAAGAGGGATGAGCTTCAACTATTGTAGGGACACACAGTCAGCATTAATAATCACACCATTGCCAGCATGCATCATTTGAACAGTTTTAAAACATTCAGTAGGTATTACATAGACATATCACTTGTTCATGCACTTGATGGTGATACAGTCTGATCTAGGAATGGGTAGAAGGACACAGTATTAATGGAGAACAACAACAGGAGTAATAGCATTGACATGTATGAAAGATAGGTAATTGCATACCACTGACAGACTCCTGATGTTGTAAGCTTATGTGTTGCACTGTGGATCCTGTAGTGGGAAAGTAAAGAGAAATACAAAACAGTCATATATGCAGGCAGCAGAATACTGACAGAATGATATATACAACATAGTAACAGGGGCTGTAGATGCTCAAGAGATGAATGTTGCACCTGTTAGCCAGATGTTCCTGTGTAGAAAAACAGTGACAGTAATGTCACATATTGCAGGTCTGCTGCAAATTGCTGCAAACTATGAACCTGTTGTGGTAACATACCTGGCCTGTCTGCACTTCCACCTGCACAGCTTGAACCCTCACTGGATGTACCTGTAGTGCACAATGTTAGGGAAATATCAATATGACAGTAAACCATAGTGCCATGACATGAGGCTGAGGCAATAACAGGCAGTGGTCAAGTAACACTGTATGGATACACTCACCTGCTGTTCCCTGGTGTTTTGTAGAAGTAGATGGAGCTGTGAAAATGAATGCAGACAGCATTACCCATGTTGGTTGCACTGTTATGTCTGTAGTGCAGTTGTTTGACTACATGCCATTACACTTACATTCATAATCATCATCCTGTGGGGATGTCTGTACAGATTTCAATTCTGCTGCTATAAATCCAAAATGACAATACATGAATATGTATGCAACACCAATATGTGGTGAATTACTCTGTAGTCATCTATGTCATGAAAAGTAAGACCTACTTGTTTGGCCTGGAACTCATGCTTCTGTCCCACTCCTAGCTATGTGCTGCTCCCCACTCACCATAATGCAGGGATGTAAGAAATATTGTGATGTCATCAGGGGTTGTCAATGCTGGGCCACCACCAGTGGCATCCCTTGAGCTCTCATACAGTCATAACCTGTTGGCTGAGTGGAAGATCATGTCAGAGTAGCATCAGCAGCAGGCCTCATACAATCTAAAGTGACCTCTGTCTCCATTAATCACATTGATGATGTCAGTCCAGGTATTTCCATCCTTGTTGTCAGAGCATTTATTCTAATCTCATTTCCTGTGGGGGAAAATTATCACCCCTAGGTCTGTTTGCCATCTGAAAGACAATGATATTCACATGTTCATATACATATACTGGGGCAATGCAGCAATTGCCTCATGTACACAGACAACCCCCTCCTCGTACCACCCAGCACTACAACCTGTGAGAGATACACTTACATAGCCAAACTGGAAGCAAAGCTCTCTTCACCCAAGATTGTGCTAGACAGTCAAAAGGAGAAGGTTAACACCTGCACTACACCTCAAGCAATACATAGCCCTTCTAAACCCACACCACCAACACCCACACATAGAAACATTAAATCCACATATGCGGAGGTCCTTAATTGTAACCTGCTCAAGCAACAAGGACCTCCGAAGCTGAAACGCAAACAAACACCAATCACAACCAAAGATTCACATAGCTCACAACACCAGTGTGCCACCCAGCAACAACCCCTAAGGCAAGACAACGTACCTAACACTTTAGTCATAGGCGACTCTATAATCAGGCACACTGATGTCCCACTCACCAGGCTGAACAAGGAGGAAATTTACAGTCAGCTGCCTGTTGGGTGCCAGGATCCTCTACATAATGCATGCACTCAAGTCACTCCACAACAAGTACAAATATGACTCTGTCATTGTCCATGTTGGAGCGAATGACTTGAGACGTACCTCCCTGGACTACATGAAAAGAGACATGGAAGAGTTATTGGATCATGTGGCCCAGGCAGGTATGACTCTAGTCCTGAGTATTATCCTACCTTCGCCCAGAATGATACCACAATATAAGGACAAAATGATTGACTTCAACAATTGGCTAAGCTTCTGGTGTCATTCAAAGGGGATCCAGTGTCTGTCTGCCTGGGATGACATGACTGACAGACCATGATGCTCTGCCAGAGGTGGTCTGCACCTGTCACCCCTGAGATTCAGGTTACTGGCTAAGGCTCTTGCTACCCCTGTAGTGCCTTTTTTAGGCAAAGTTCAAAGGACAAAACCACCACCATAACAGATACAAGCATGAAAATTCTGAAGGTAATGCTACTCAATGCTAGAAGTCTAAACCTCAAAATGCACTCTCTCGAGGCACTTCTAAAAATGGAGAACATCAATATCTGTGCAGTAACTGAGACCTGGTTCAAGGCTCCAGAGAGCACCCCTGCAATACCAGGCTACAACTTTTACCACACTTTTCTGCCACCAAACCAGGACTGAAACACTAAAGGTGGAGGATTGTCCATATTCACCAAGGATATTCACAACACCATGCTAGTTGCCCAACACAATGCATCTGAAATTCTCCAGGTGCAACTAACACTAGTTAAGACTGCAATCCAAATTGTAGCTTGCTACAGATCCCCCACCATGCCCCAAGATTCTCACTACACCTTTCTAAACATACTGGAAAATATTAAGATACAACCAAACACCCTAATACTGGGTGATTTCAACTACCCTGCCATTAACTGGGAAAACTACTTGTGTAACAACATCTTTGCCCAATGGTTCTTGGAATTCATAAATTCCAGTGCCCTGGATCAACTAATCCTTAGTCCCAGCAAGGGCTCAAAAATCCTAGACCTGGTCATTACCAACATGGGAAATCGATGCGCCACACATATGGTCCCCCCTCATTGGTCAGGTCTGACCATAAGCTGATCACCCTTAACATCCACATCCCACCCCCACCTCCCAGTAAGGAAACCTCCATAAAAAACTTCTCCAAAGCCAACTTCATGCTACTCAAGTCAGAAGTGACAAACTTCATGCCACCCATGCAGACAGGAACTGAAAGTTCGACTGCTGAATCCTACACTGAGGCACTGTTTGAGCACATCCATTCATGCATGAATCGTGCCATCCCAAATAGAACCAAGATGCTTTCCTCAAAGAAAAGGAAGCCAATCTGGTGGTCCCCTGCCATAAACAAACTTGACAACAAAAGGAAGAAACTGTTGCAGAAAAGAGGAAAATACCAGGATGCAAAATACTCCATAACCAGTCTCAGTAAGAAGCTGAGATCTCTCATAAAATCCTCCAAAGCTAGTTACGAAAATAAAATTGCCAAAGATTCCAAAGACAACCACAAGGCATTCTACAACTATGTCAAGAATCTAAATGGCAATGCTCACATCTGCTCTGAGCCACAACAGAATGGCATTAAATATACTGATTCCAAGGATATTGCCAATATCCTGGCAGATCAATTCAGTGCCAACTTCACCTCACCTCTCACCCCCTAAATGGCCCATCTCAATACCAGAAGATTGCCAAATTCTGGTAATAACAGCCACACAAGTGAAAAACGCATTTTCCAAAGCTAAGAATACAGCATCCATGGGACCAGATGACATCCTGGGCTGTTTACTACATGAACTACAAAATGAACTGGCACCTCACCTAAGTGTCATGTTTAATCATAGCCTCACCTCAGGCTTCATGCCCACTGAGTGGCGCACAGCTACCATTATCCCACTCCACAAGGGGGAATCCACCTTGGATCCCGGGAACAACTGCCCCATCAGTCTGATGAGCCTGATCTGCAAGGCCATGGAATGTATTATCATGGAACTTATAAACAAAGACATTGGCAACCTTCAAACACTGGACCCCACTCAGTTTGGGTTTGTGAATGGCCGATCTTGTCTCCTGAACATGATTGACTTCTTCAAATCAGTCTCCAGAGCCTTGGACGAGGGTAGGGCAGTCCACACAGCCTATCTGGACCTCATCAAGGCCTTTGACACCACCCCACACTCTGGAATCATAGATAGACTTACTAAGCTGGGTATTAATCCCTACATCACTCGATGGGTTGCCAACTGGCTTACTGACAGAAAAACTACTGTACAGACTGTAGAGATGACTGCAAACTGGGAGCCATTATTGAATCCCCAAATTATGTGGATACTCTGCAAAAGGGCCTTACAGAAACAGATGCTTGGTGCCAGAGCCATGGGCTCAAGCTCAATGCCAAGAAATGTATAGTTATCCCCTTTGGGAAAAAACATGTACCCATGAATTACCACATAGGTGGCAGTACACTAAACACCGAAAGTGTGATAAGAGACTTAGGGACACAGGTGGACAGTGGTCTCACCTTCGATAACCACATCACCACAACAGTCAGGAAATCCTTCTATGTAGCACACCTCATCACTAAGGGCTTTTCATCCAGAAAAAAAGGAGGTCATTGTCCCACTGTACTCATCCCTCATTAGACCCATTATAGAATACAATGCCCTGTTTGGTATGTACCTCTTAAGACATCTGCAACATCTGGAAAGGCCACAGAAATACCTCACTAAAAGAATCACAGGCCTAAAGCAGATGACCTATGCTGACTGCCTTAAAAAAACTCCAGCTATACTCTGTTGCATATCGTCTACTCAGAGGTGATCTCTGCTTAACATACAAGGCCATGTCAAATCCAGAGCTGTTGGACATGCTACACTTAAAGAAATCCCAATCTTTTAGAGCCACATGCTCCAGGGATCTAAACCTTGTCATCAGAATAAACAAATCATGCTGGAGGGATAGGTTCCTGATCCACAGACTCCCCAGACTCTGGAATAGACTGCCCATACATGTCAAGTGGAGCACCTCTTTGGCTCTCTTTAAAAAGAACCTTGACGATTGGATGAGAGATAGGAAATTCACCCCAGGGATAACATCAGTCACCCTGCTAGACAGGGGTCCAGGGAAGTAAATAGTGTGGGAAGAAATAGCCAGGGAATTGTTATGGCTAGGCTTGTACAGGCCCTAGGGCTGATAGCCTAGTACCAACCTATGAACCTATGTGGGGACCCAGTTATGCAGATGATTATGTGGGCAGCTTTGGTCACCATAAACAGTATGCATTCTTTTACAATGCAAAAGTTTATGAAGCAATGAATGTGACACGTGAAAACTTAGAACAATTCCTGCAAACATAACAGTTGTAAAATCAACATAACTTGTGATTTTTGTAGTGGCTGTCTGTTAGATTTGAACTGCTTACACTTCATGTCAGATGAATGGAGTTCCAAACACAACAGCATCATGCCACAAGAGTCTGCATGTATTTCACATTGCAATACTAGAAAAACATGTGTACAATAGAAATGTGTATTGCTGTATCTATGATGCAATTGCAAACAGACAACCGCAGAGCAGTTCAGTCATTACTGAGAAGTGATTGCCATCTACTTCAGCACAGAGTATCTGCAAATTATGAATTGAACAGCTTACAGAACGCATCAGAAAACCTCAGTAGCCATAAGCAGGCCACAAAGAATAAGAATCCTTTTTATACTGATCTAGTAGTTACAGGATCATCAATGAATAAATATTCATTACAGCAAAAAGACATAGTACATATGGATAATGTCAGAATTCATAGGTTTCCCTACATATACCTCAGAGTGTATGGAGTCACTGGCAAGACATATGGATAATCTGTAAATCCATCTTTATGTACTATGTCTATCTGCCTATACAACTGCATATTGGAAATGAATGCATGTCCTTGATGCAGATGTCAACATCTGTATGCATACAGGTAAATCAAACACTACTCCAGTAAATTACAAACATTTGTCATAAAGCACACATTTCCATAAAAATAAATCTGAACAGATACATCTGAGAATGAGCAATGTTAACATAATGAATATTCCTCAAAACAGAAAGGCTATCAGGTGCCAATTTATCTTATCAGCTAGCTATGACTCAGGTATAACTGAAAGTAAGAGCAGCTAATGCGCATCCATCTTTTAACTACCATTGGCACCAAACATAATTAATGAAGTTCATTAAAATTCCAGGTTTTGGAATCCCATTTGCACACACCCACTTAAGTTCTTAAAATCTGGTACATTAACCAATAGCTTGGCATAACAGGCAGGGGTTTAGTGCAAGTACCTAATGGGTATTGTTAAATGGTACCATGTGACACATGCCCGTTATCTTCCTCTGATCTGATAACATGACATAAGTGCTACTTTTAAATATTGATTTTGGTACATTTACTGATCAGATCATTGCTGCCTGAGCAATTTTTAAATCCTAATATATTATCCATTGGAGTATCAACATTATTGAGATGGCTACTTCCAGGAGGCTTCGATGTACCCAGACACCCAGTTGGACTGAGTAGAAGACTACTCAAATGCTAGCTATTTATTTTGGAGTGGATCATCCGATGAGAGCCAAGCAAAGGAACTTCATGATGATTGACATTTGGAAATGCATTGCAAGGGAACATTGAGAAAGTACAGGATCTACTGGAATGGAGTGCAGGTTCACCATCACTACAATGAACTGCACTGGAAGACACAGAGGAGCTTTGTTGCAGAGTCACTAAGGTGTGGATATGCCTGGTGGATGCCTACAGTAAGTGTTACAATCCTATGTACATTGGAGCATTCCTATGAATTTAGAGATATAGCTGTGTCCCAAATATATCAGATATATAGCTTTTAAAACGATTGAGTCACTGTTCTGACAATTAGATCACCTGGATAATTAGGAAGACATGGCATTTGCTCTCTGTATAAGTATGGGTTCTATTCCCATGCTGTTAACTTATTTACTACTGTTTATGATATATATAATACTGAACATTGTAGATGTACATCTGTTTTCCAACATATAACAACATCATTTCACACATCCATTATAGTCATGTATCACTGATGCCTATAGTGCCTAGGCTGCTAATGAGTACACATTTCATAGTTATCCATTCTAGTATGACAGTATTGCCTAATCTAGCTGTGTATGTCTGAATAGTAACTCATAACTAACTTGTTTACTTCATTATTCTTAATAAAGTGAACATTTTTACTACAGTACTGTTTGCTTAAGCAAGAGGAATGCCTGTCTGACTGCTTCCACATATGTTTTCAACATACCTGTCAACATCAAAGCACAAGAAATCTGGACAAAGACATTAATACTGGGAGGGACAAAGGCCCAAAAATAGGAACAATTTTTAAATATTGCACTTATAAACTTAGAAAGTTGATAGCATAACAGGTTTTGCATTAGCATGAAGTTTATAAAGAAAATGAAGTTAAAAACTCAAATTTCTGTCATTATTTTATGACTTGAGTTTTCAATAATTTGGCAGTGATTTGTAAGAAAACCACAATTTTTGGAGAAACCAACCAAAAATTTGAGGCAAAAATCTGGACATTCTCTGAAAAACTGGACAATTGAAAGACATGGTTTTCAGTTATGTGTTGATAGCTGTTATTTTTTTAGACTATAATGGCCAGTAAATGTCAGAAGTTTCCATAATCATCTGTTATCTATAGGAATATGGATATACACATGCAGTTAAGAAGGAACATGTGCTGCCAGTTAGCTCAGGCTGTAAAGGAACCAGCCAGTATTCTTGAATTTTGTTGTGCCATGCATTCAATGCCACAAAGGGGAGCTATATCATTATAATATTGTTATCTTTGTGTATTTCACATATTGTCAAATATTCTCTACATAACTGCTTATTGATATTAATGTTTATTTTATGCATGGTTATGAATAACTCAAGTTATTCTCAAATTCCTATGACTATCTCCATAATTCATAATGATCTGTTAACAGCATATCTGTAGGTGCAGGGTTATGTGTATAACTTGCAACAGACTGTTCTATGTTTGAGAAACATTTTTTTGCAGTATGGTATTATATTTAAAAGTGCTATCAAGTGTTTTGTCATTCATTATTAAATTCCCTTCAACAACCTCATCTTAGCTTTTGAAGGAGTCAGATGATCAGACTTACAATTGAAATGCAAATCAGGGGGGATGTAGTGATGTATGCATTTGATTTGTGATGTGCACTTTGCAAAGGAATATTTGTAAATGTAGCCTTCCACATACCTTACTGTGTCCCTAATGCACAAAACCCTTTCTGCTAACAAAAGCTATGTGATACATGACACTGCTCCACTGTCCAAGGGATGAAGGTTTTTAATTGATGTTATTGGTTGTGACCACAGTGTTGACATGAATTCATTCTTGCAAATTATTTACCTACATCCCCAGCATGTGGTTCATTTTTGAAATCCTAAGCCATTATCCATACTAGTAGCGCATCGATGCATATTCATAACCCTAAGTCTTTTCACTGCATGCACAACACACGCACTCTCAGGCAAGATGGATTAACTAGGCAAGTAGGTGGCAAGGTTAGACTGTGGATGTACATTAGAGTTGTAGGTTTGAATCTCCTGTCTTCCAATCTGTGTTTAAAGATGTAAAGCCGTGTGTGTGTGTGTGTGTGTGTGTGTGTGTGTGTGTGTGTGTGTGTGTGTGTGTGTGTGTGTAATGTTGCAAAATGTATATGATGACTCTCTGATGTTCTTCAGAAATAAAATGTGTAGATCTTGACTTGAGCAATGTATATCTCTGTTATTTGAGGACTACATCATTCATAGTTGTGCTTTTATTTTTTTCAGCTGATCAGGGCAGGATTCAAAATCTTACACCATGCATCAATCAGATGCACAGGCTTGAGGAACAGTGGAAGGAGAGAGGTATGCTCCTTGCACCTTAACTTTTTTTTTGTTACAGCATACTTGCATCCCATTTTTGTGGATAGTTGTACAGATAAGCATTTCTTTGCAACATTTCATAATCAGCAAGCATCATCAGGATGTTTGTATTTTGCAGGCTTCTGATTCTTAATAATTGTAGGTATGCTATGCATACAGTTGTAGATATACAGTGCTGTTTGTACAACATATACTAGATTGTCATGTGTCCCAGGTTATGGCTGTTTTCATCACTGAACATTATAACTATTTTTTACTGTTGTATTCATTATATTGGTGTGAGTTCAGCCAGTTACATACTGCCTGGGTCAGATATTTGTCACATGGCTTGCCTAGTTTTCACACTATTGTCATCTCACTTTGTCTTCATTTCAACAATGTGACTTGGTGGCTGTTCATATCACTCATTATATGAAAACACTACAATTTACATTCAGACACAGACATAACTACTCAGGGAACACATACAAGAGAAAAAGAAAGGAAATAATGACATGCTATCAGGCACTCAAATGAACAGTTTACTGAGGCAGACAACATTAAACAGGACAGGTCCCAATAATAATGTTATCTTGACATTTACAGGATTGTATTTTGTCAAATTTCAGTTATGGTAATGTGTCATGAGGAAGAGTCAGGCATAATTCCATTCAAATGTCACAATATGCTACATTTGTTTGCTTTCATATGCTTGCCATACTTCATGCTGGTCAATAAATAAAGTTTAGGTGATGTCATGATTTCCATTAATAAGCTGTGTTGTGCATAACATTGCATGGCCTTGATTGAACTTCTCACATTGTTGATGGGTACATTCTCCCTGACATCTTCTGTTATTGGACATGTCCATAACTATAGATAAAGTGATATAGGGAAGGTGTTGTATGCATTAGGGGGCCATTCACTTGCAGCAACACTGTTGATTATAATTGTGCTATATGCTAATGTTTGCACCATTTCAAACTGAACTCTGTGTTAAACAAGAAATACAATGTATGCTACTACACCTTCATTTTTTATATTTCTATTTGCAGAACTCACAAGTGGATGGAATGTTAATTAATGTATGTTAGATTGCAGTTTCATTTTAAGGTCAGCAATCATCTTCTTGGGAATGCACGGCATGATCGACATTTGCTTTACATTGTTATCGTTTTGACTACTGACATACGTCACATAATGTACACTGAACTATGGTCACAATGTATTTTAACAATTCATGAGGAACATTCTCTACTTGTTCAGAGTGTCACAGTGGGTATGTTATACATACAGGTAGTATCAAATATACACATATAATTTCTGTCCTGTGTTGTGATTCATCTTTTTTTTTTGAACATTTTACTTTTTTATTTAATATTTTTAAACAAGAAACACTTTTATTAAATTATCATGTGTGACATAGGCAATCTTTCATTTATAAAAATGAAAAACAAACTTTACTGACAAAATTTCAGTTGCAAACATTATACATTACAAACCATGCTGTCACAACTGAGGCTGCAAACATTATACATCACTTATAATATATACAGTCATTATCAGTCAAACATTACATAGCTCATTCAAATCCTGCCTTCTTTTAAACCTCTTTCCTTCTCTGCATGCATTGATCCTACAATTCCAATTTTTCCTATGTAATTTTCTCCCACCCTTTTCTACAGATCCCAATTCTAGGTGTTTTATCTCTAATATCTTCACTACATCTCGTAAAGTTGGTTTAGACTTTGATTTCCATTTTCTAGTAATTGCCTTTTTGACAGCCATTATAACTAGACTGAGCAAGACCTTGCTATGTCTAGGCAATTCTGATTATGTATCATAGCTCAAAAAGATCATCTCCATAGTAACACCAGTTTTCTCACTAGGTATCTCTGACAGAGCAGTCTGCAGGGAATCTTCAAAGTCTGCCAACTCATAACACTCCCAGAAAATATGTTTCCAGTTACCTCTTTCTTCCCCATCACACCTCCAACATTTGTTGTCTACCTCAGGAAAAAAATTATTTGGAGTCTACTTGGGTTATAAAAATACCTATGTAAACACTTCCAAACAAAGATCCTAAATGTCTAGACTTTGTTGCATATTTGGAAGACATGTCTATATTTCCCCAATGTTTCTCTGTGAATTACTTACCCAGTGTCTCTTCCCAATCCTTTCTAACCTCCTTTGATTGATTCTTATAGTTATCATGCAATATTTTATATGCTGTATAAATTATTCCTTTCTTAATGGAAACTTCTCTTCTAGATTCTACTAAATATGTTACCAGCACTGATCTTTCATTTAGGACCCCCCCCCCCATTTTGTTCTCTTTTCCTATACTCTGATATGAATCTTTGATAGGGAAGACAATTTCTAACCTGCAGTCCAAATACGATTCTATTACCTTTCACTCTCTAGTTATTTTGTTCCAATAGCTTGGTTCCTTTGCCAACTTTCTCCAATAAATTCCATCCCACTCTTGCCTATTGTCTATATACCTAATTGCAGTCATCCCTATTGGCAGAATCTCCTTTCTCCATTCCACTGTTGGCTTAGTTCTTAGAATACTTTCTGATACTTTATGAATATAATATTCTGTATGATTATTGGTATGCTCCTTAAAGGTCTTTCCATGCCAAATATTTTCATAAACTTCTTTAAAAAACTATTCTACCCTCCTTTGTTATATTTCCCTTCTGGGCCCCCAGACACATCTGCACTGTTGCAAATCAAATTCAAGTTTCCACCTATTAGTAATATTCCTTGCTGACAGCTGATTATTTCTTCCAGAATTGTCTTAAGCTCCATTATAGCAGTTTTAGGTGGAATATCAATACATGCTAGTGAAATCCTCCTCCCGTGCCAGTAAACCCTTAGTACTACAAATCTGTCTATATTTGTATCCTCTTCTATTACAATTGTAGCTGTTCTTGCAATTAATATAAGTACTCCTGTCTTCCTTTGCCCCAGGTATTCTGCTGAATAACCATTCTGAAACCTCTCTTTATCAGATTCACATGTACAGTTTTTTCCCGTTCTGCCAGCATAACTATTTGCAGTCTACATTTTTAATATAGTTCTCTATTCTTTCTTTTTGTATTTATCTGTGAGATGACTAAAATTTTAAGACATTTCAGAAAGAATCATATTTTTGAAAAATATTTTTTCCCATCTGTAATGTATAACAGCTCTTTATATATATATATATATATATATATATATATATATATATATATATATATATATATATATATATATATATATCTATATATAGTTCTAGCTTTTCTGTTGCGAGCATGTACTGTTTGGCAGGTTAATCTTTATTCAGTTGTTTCTTATCATCTCCATTTGAGCCTATGTCACATCTTACAGAACTTTTTGTTTTATTGAAACCCCTTAAACAAAAATACAAACATCCCCAATACCCCCTAAGACCATGTACATCTTCAAATATTGACATTTTACCCTCCTAATAGGAACAAATGTATCAAACTAATAGCCACAACCACAAACTTGAGATTACCTAAAAGAAAGGTTATCCATGCTAAGATACATGGTACAGCCTGTGGTTCTGTTGAGTGCTGTCTTATCTCTATAGGTCTCTCAGCTGGGACTTGAATGCATTCAGAAAACATTTTCTCCAAGCCATTTCACTTTATCAGATTCTCTGCTAGAGACATGAGAACCAGATACAATACTGTTTAACGAAAGCCTTATAATATTCAATATTCTTGGTTTATTTACATGTTTTCTCTTAAAACTTGTTACTAGATTAAGCTAATGGCCTTAACCCAGTCATTCCTCTATGCAAGAATGAGAAAAAGCACACCAATTTTTATTTTGCCATGCTTTTTTAACCAAATCTTTTTTTTTATATTGCAGTGCCTACATTTCTTAAAACTGAACAAGAAGAAAGAGAGAGGGGAGAAAAAAAAACAGGAACATCTATTTTCATTAATATCTCCATTACACTTAAAAATTACTGAAAAAATACTTTATAACATGCAAAGAAAATCATGCACTATTTAAATAGTATTATAAAGAAAAAATTATGTTTTACTTACAGTTAACTTTCTCCCTCCTCTTCCCCTCTCCTGAGTCTTTTTCCGAACATTAATGAGAAGAAGTAAGGCATATCCTTTAGAGTTCCCTGCAGGTTTAACCACATCCAAAATAGTCCAATATTTCCAGATTTTCTTGTTCTGTCATGTTTCACAAATATTTTTCTGTCATGTTTCACAAATATAATTATTGCTTTGTAATTCCACATTTGACATTTTCCAAGTTACTGATTTTATTCTCCAAACATTAATGACATATGGGCATATGCTTTAGGGTCCCCAACAAGTTTAATGAAGTACAAGAAAGTCCAATATTTTCAGATTTTCTTGTTCTATTCCTGTTAATCTCCATCTCCCACATCCTGTCTCTACTTCATTTCCAACATACTCATGATTCTTCTAGTCAATTATTGTGCTTTTTTTCCCTCCCTTAACCATTTTCCATTGAAACACTGGAAAAAGTTTCACAGGTACAGTATATATATGTTGTCTTTATTACCAAAAGAACAAGAAACATAATCTCCTTTTGTTTCATGGCTCACATTTTGTTGGAAAAACATTTGTATTTCTTCCTTAATATATGTACTTCATCAAAAACTGATTTTGTTCCTCCAGGGAAAATATTTTGAAGATAGCTATGTGCAGCAGTTAGAATCTCATGACTGCTTCTTGACATTCCGTGAATAATGGAATAATCTACTTCTCTTCTGCCTGGTGTACAATGAGTAGTCATTCTCCACAAACACTGTGCTGTCTCCCGCTTTTAGTACTTTGTCCTTCTGCCACAGTTTTGTCAGAATCAACTCCTTCTGCTGGTAAGATTGAATCTTTACTATTAAAGGTCTGGGTTGTTTCCTCATAGCCATGTTTAGAACATACATGATGTGCCCTTTCAGTTAACAATTCCTATTGTGGAATACCAGTCCAGTTGCTTATTTTTGCTTTGGTAAAATTAATACAGTTTGTTCTTTCTAGCTTCTCAGGTACAGCAGACAATCTCAGGTTTCCCTATATGCTCTGTCCTCTAATTCTATTATTTTTTGAAACATCTCTTCTTGTGCAGTCTCAAATTCAGCCAGCCTTTTCTTCATTTCGACTTCTGGTTTTACAGTTTTATCACCTTATTTGAATATCTGTTTAAACTTCTCATATTTTTTCTGCATTTTGTTAAGTGAGTTGATATACTCCATCTGTGTTTTGTTTATTTTAGTCTGGTATGTGTGCAGTTGCCTTATACTTTCCTCTAGGTTACTGGAACTCATGTCTGTAGCTTCCACTGCTTTTTGCTGAACAACTGCAGTACTTTTCCTAGTCAGTGTTTTCTGTCACCTTTTGTAGCTGATTTTCCTTCAGGTCCTCTCTATTTCTTTTTTTTTCTGGCATCCAGCCAGTACACTTACTAGCCAGTTACTGAAATTTACCCAGAAATATAGGTCCACTGGCTAGCTAGAATTAAGTTGTTACCCAATGTGCAGCCCTTTGGAAATGTGCTGTGATTCATCTTAACAGAAACAGGAACCATGGGTGAACACTGGTCAGAGGTACATTATTAGCCCATCCCAGTCTACTGCCGGAGTTCTCAGATGATAACAGCTATAAAGATTATGAGCATGACAATGAGAAAGCTAGAACCATACCTGCATAAGCCATCATGCCTGCTGCACTCTGGAGGAGCTGATGCAGGAACACTGAAGAGATGATTATCAGGAGGAGATCCAGGAGGTTGTGACCAATATGTTTTGAACACGGATGAGGGACATGATGGAGAATTATTTCCAGAACATGACACAGGCGTTACTTAACTCATTCAGGGAGATAGCCCAAGAGATCATTTATTTTTGATTTTATTTTATTTAACATTTGTTTACTGGGAAAGTCTGACTTGGAATGAAGCCAATTTTCAGTGGAGGCCCAAGGAGAAACACTCAAGACACATGTCTTTGTAAAACAGTGATAATCTCCATCAGGGTGATCCCTCAGGTCCATAAGTATTGTCTGTGTGCTCCAATTATGTTATGCTGCCAACATGCTGATTGCCATATAATTGATTGGACTATACATATCATGTAGCTGCTGTCTTAATGCCTTTCATGTGCAGACATACCATGCAGATATTATTGTGTAATATTTAATTATGTTTCAATGTGTGTGTGTGAAACACATTAACAGATTGTACTTTCCTCCTACATTCAGCTGTCCATATATTGTAGCAGTTAATCTGCAGCTAGTGCTGCAAGAATTACCCTGTAAAAGTGTTTTACTGAGGGAAACTGACAAACAAAAAATATCCATAGTACAGCACTACCACAGTGTACGGCTAAGATTTGTGTATTGCCATATCATTAATGTGCAACAGAAGGACCTGTCATTACCCATGTGCTTTGGATGGCAGTTGTCATACTGTCCTACTGGCATGATGCGTTGTGTGCCATGTGTTGGCAATGCTGATGCCACATGGGGTCATATAAAGGTATGTCATACCTATGGGCAGTCCTCATTTTCTGACTGCATCAAATGCCAATTTAACATCAATGAATACACTGCGGTAAGGATAATTTTTTTCATTAACAGTACATTTTGCTGTCTTTTCTGTATGTTACACTTTCAGGTCCATTCATTATTCACATAAGTTCACACCTTCCGATGATATTTGTACACAATAATTGATGATTCTGTGTGTCTCTGCACATAGTCCAATCCATGC
The DNA here is from genome assembly GCF_019279795.1 of Protopterus annectens. Taxonomy (NCBI): domain Eukaryota; kingdom Metazoa; phylum Chordata; order Ceratodontiformes; family Protopteridae; genus Protopterus; species Protopterus annectens. Next base: position 1,220,859,462 of record NC_056747.1, on the reverse strand, counting down.
TGTAACACCATTGTATCTTTGACATGTGAACACTCATTGACTTATCGCAGATGTGCTGTAATGATGCTCACACAAGTGTGTTCTGCTCAGTAATGAACAGGATATGTAACATACACTTGCAGTTGTTTATTCCACATTGGCATGATAGTATATGTGTATGTGATTAAAATTCGTAGCTTGCTTACCTATGCCTGTTGATGTTACATGATTGTACATTACTGTGTATGTGTGAGTTTTATATGTCTATTTTGGTATACATCAGCAATGAAGACTGCTCATATGACTTACATTTGCCATTTGTTTAAATGTGTTTGGGGTTGGCTTTGACAGCACCATGTGTGGTGTACCCAATGCATTTGCAATGTGTGACCTTACCTTTTGCCCTGCTTTATCATTGTCTTCCTTGATGTGTGCCCAAGTTGTCCACCTCACCTTGCCTTTGTTGCAGTTATTGCCCATTGTCATGCATTATGTTGTTGGCATGATGAACATGTACCAAATGTATAGCCATTTTACAGATGCAAGACATCTGCACACAAGTCACTGGCTACTGCTTTCAATACATCCTTGCTCTTGTGATACCTGTGTGTTAACCAGTGTACATTATTGAAATTCATGTGCATGACCTGACATTTTTTAAGCTGTTACACTGTAGTGTTAATATTTGTAAATATTCTTCTATGTCATTGGTGTGTGTATGTGTACTGACTTTGCTTTTGTATATGTCGCATTTAGGCCACCAACAGCTATACATGTATGCCTACACCTGTGTGTTGCATTTGACATGGCATATGTGTGTCACATATATATATATATATATATATATATATATATATATATATATATATATATATATATATATATATATATATACAGATATATATATATATATATATACACACATTTTATTACACATTTGTTTGAGTTATAAATGCCTCCTTGTGTATTTAGTAACCAATTTGGTGCTTTTCTGCAGTACTGCTGTTTAGGACTGTGCTTGGTTGTTTGCCTTCATATGCATGGTCAAAGGTTCATTTCTGTCCTCTGCTGGAGGCATCTAGAGTTCCTAGATATGCATTTGCTCATTTGTGATGTTGCTTGGCTTACACTTGCACTGCTGACAGACTGTTTGCATATGTGTTTACTTATCCAATGAGTACTGTGATCCTTATTTATTACCATACAACACACATCTACCATTGGTCATGCAGATCCAGGTATGAGTGCCGAGTGCCACACAGTTTGCAATATATTGCAATGTGATAGTGCATAGTTAGTAACCAAAGTCCAAAATAGCACCCAGGAAGTACAAAGAGCAGTCCATGACCAAATAGTGAAAAACAGTTCTTTAATATATAAAGCACATTGTTTGGTTGTGGACTTCTGTTTCTCCTTCGTGGGTGCTATTTCGGACTTTGGTTACTGGTATTTGTATTTTGGCACCTTTTCCATTTTGTTTTTGGTTTTAATAGTGCATAGTTAGATACGTTCTTCTGCATTTCACCATGGCTGGTATGCCCCCCCACCCTGTTTGACAACTTTCATTGCCCATGTTGTGCAGTGTGTAGTCTGTGTAACTTACTTGTCGTTAATGTTTTTTTGCAACATTTGTCTGTCAGCTCGGGCAGGTTGGGCCTTGGTTTACTCTATGGGTATACCTGCTGTGATGGCCTTCTCCTCCTCTTTTCCTATCCTTACCTTTTCCTTCTATTCTTAAAAAAAAATTAAAAAAAAAAATGGGGCCTATTCCCAGCAAAAAAAAAAAAAATGCCCATGCCCCTCTGACTTTCCTGTTCCAACATACTTCAACAAACGTGTATGTCCCTTTTCTTCACCCCTACCCTGCATCTTCTTTTCTGTCTCCCACTCTCCTTGGGTGTGTGCACTACCTGTGTTCCCCACACACGTCCTGCACTAGTTGTTGTTTAATGTTAGCTGTGGCAATGTGGCCGTGATTGCCCATCACCTTTATTAATTTTTTATTCGAAAATTTACAGATTCTGTCAGAATCCATAAGTGATAGCTAGCATATTTTAATAACAACAGATGCACAGTGATATACTATAGGTGCTTTAATCTTACTGGAGAGATTATGTTATGGATTTGTATTTATGACTGTCAGACTGCTTGGACTGTGAGATTCTTTCTGTAACTTTGTTAATGTGCATCATGCTTTGACAATGATTTTTCATCACTTATGGATTGCATGCAAGTAATATACAGTACGCCATTACTATTGAGATACTCTGTAATGCGCCAAGATATTCAGAGTTCACTGTGCTACATTTATATATTACAGTGGGATCTGCAAGTTTGCCATTCTTATTGGTGCAATGCACCAGATTCCATGAACTTTACAGAATTCGTCCCACGATGAACAAATGCTGAATTATGATATGATATAAATAGGAGTTTCCTACTCTTTTTTCAATAAGTTCCTTGGGATATTTTACATCTACCTGAGCTAACAACAGCTCAGGCAGGTTGGGCCTTGGTTTAGCATTTCATATGAAGGATGACACACTCAGGAGTGCAGCACCCCCCTTATGCAGTCTCCTAATCTTTCAGCATCAGTTTCCTTAGAGCTGTTAAATGCATCTGCATTTTGTACCAAACAGACCAAGAGCAATAGGCAAGACAACTGATTTATTTTCTCACAAGTAATAATTTAGATACTGTTATGATCAGGACAGTTAAGATTAGTAATGCTCGAAAACTGCATTAGGTGCATGTTTCAAGTTGAAGCCTGTAAGATGTAAATAGGAAATGACTGCTGACTTTCTCAGGATAACTGACACTTCTTCTCATACTCTCATACTTGAGCAGAGGACATAAATACAACATCAGTAGAACAAGTGTTCATTTTGTACAAGATAACATGCCATTAGGTTTTGGTTTGCAGACCAAGACTATGAAACTATTGCAGCCATGGCAGGTAGGACTTACCAGTGTGTGGCCAGCAGGATACAAGTGCCTCAAAAAGAGTAATTTGTTGACACAAAAAATTATAAGGATTATGCTGGAGGAGCAGTCCTTTGACTACTTCAGAAGGTTCCTAAGATGATGGAAACCTGTGATGCCAGATATGATCAAATACCTCACAAATAACTGTCTTCAGGTGTCCAGGTGCATCGTTTAAGGTTAGATTGTTCTTTAAAGTTGGTTATTTAAAAGAATCATAAGAAGAGCATGTACCCTAAAGACTATTTTTATAAATGGTGTGAGTCATGACTCTGGAGACTATTGCATTTTTTAATAAAGTTTTTAAGTATAACATCTCCGATGTATGTGACCCTTACTTGGCTGTTTTGACACCATATATTCTTTAAACCAATATACAGATGTGATTGTATATCAGAAGAAATGCCATAACCTATGACATGGTGTCAGAAGAAAAGATACTTCAGCTGACTGGAAACTGCATTTACATTTTACTCTGATTTGGGGAGCTTGATATATTTTATACTCCCCTGTGCTTTCTGCTTTGTCCTCAGTCAAATGTGTCAGAGTTTTGCAGAACAGCACATTTCAACTGTCTTAATCTGGCATTAGTTTTTTTCATATTTGTGAGAAGTATTTTCATCAGAACAAGTTTATTTTCTCACAACTGAGTGATGACTCTTGCTCTCATTATTTTATACTAATTTTCATGCTCTACTTAACTGAGCAGGTTTTTGTTTCATTTCTTCAATATTTAGCTCAAGTTGGAGATTTTATACAACTATGAATATATCCGAAACTGCCGGAAAATCTCTTGGAAAAATAAAAACCATAGCTTCAATGTTTTCAGCTGTATCACAGGGAGGTAGCTTAGGGAAAAGCTTGAAATAGAATGTGCAATCTTCCTTCATGTCAAAGACAAAGAAGCATTTAGGGAAGCACAGTGGTGCAGTAGTTAATGCTGTCACCTCACAGCAAGAGATTCTCCAGTTTGATTCTCAGCTGCGGTGCCTTCTGTGTGGAGTTCGCACGTTCTCCCTGCGTTCAAGTGGGTTTCCTCTGGGTACTCCGGTTTCCTCCCACATTCTAAAGACATGCTTCTGGAGCATTTCTCCCCGGGCCTCTGCTGAAAACAGGATCTGTGGAACCTAGTCAGACTTTCCTGGTCAACAAATGTTAAATTACTAAAAAATGTTTATATTTATACACAGATAAAGAGACGAGTTTGCAGTTTTTAACACAAATTGCAGGTACACTGTATTCCATTTATGATTTGTTTTTCACTAGAAATAAACAGGTTTAAGTGACAGTAGATGCTTATGTCACTGAAATTAGAACAAGTGTATGATTGTGAATTTGGTGACATGGCTGGTTCACTTATGAGAAACCAAACTCTTTGTGAGGCCAGAATTATCCTACTAAGAGGCAGGCTATAAAGACAAGCAGGTTTAACAGTGCAGAGACCCAGTGATGGATGTGGAGTGACCGAACTCTCTAGTATGCAACCTGAAAGTATGATAGACGAGTTTGGAAGTGTGCAGAATTAAGTCGAAACATGAGAAGGATGTGCAAATGAAACCTAAAGGCACTACATTTAATAAAAAATAAAATATAAAAGCAGATATACAGGCAGCTGCATGGTAGCCAAAATGGCATATAATAACAAAAAGGCAGAAACTATACCAGGTGTTATCATCATAGTTACAAGCATGAAAAGGTGTTATGTAAAGCATTAAATCAAATATGTAAGCTCATGAGATACCATTTTCCAGAATGTGTAAGAATGGAAAAATGCTGCTGCAAGATATTAATGTTTTAGAGATAACATCCCAGTCTAAAGCAGAAATGGCTGACGGTACTATTGAAGCAGAAGCAGAGAATATGATGCATGCTGCACAGTCTCACTGCATTCAGTGGTGACCATCATGAAATGTGTACATTCAAGTCAAACTGTGAAAGAGGGCAAAGCTTATTTTTTGGTTTAAAATGGATGAAATTCAGTGTAGCTACATTTAAACCAGACATAATTTCAGAATCTATTTTAAAATTCATCATTCAAATCAGTACAAGTCTACATACATGTTTCTGTCATATACTAGGCATGAACTAAAATTTTGTTGGCGAAATGTGATTGGACTGTGCATAAATACAAAGAGTACTAGTTGTTCCCTCAGAGAGTGACATTATAAAATCAGTTAAAACAAGCAAATATTCTAGGTAGAGATTATTGTTACACTTGGCACGGTGAACACATTTCATGTGATTCAAATGTAAAAATGACTTTATTTCTGCAGCAAAATGTAACAAAAGTATAATAAACAGCCAAAGTGTTCAGTTATTTGATACTGGAGACATGCTGACACAGGTTGTACATATGTTTTATGGTTTACAGAACAATCCCAAAGACAGCTTGTTGGATTTTAAAACACTTTTTGCCCTCTGCTTCATCCTACACTCTTCCTAGCCAATGTTCCATGCCCATACTAGGTTTGTTAGCTTTTCCATTTTCCCTCTAGACTCACTCTGATAGAACTAGGGCTGGTTACTGAACTTAAGGGGCAGCCAGGGGGCCTAGCTATCATGTTTAGCCAGGGATAGTTTTGCTTAAGCCTGTCTATTACATCCCTTCCCAGTGCAGTGTCCATGGTTCTGTCTGAGGGGTGGATGTGCAATGGGGACATGCAGCAGCTGAGCCATATTGACCACATTTTCCAGTCCTTGGTCTACAGCCCCTCAGCACAATGTTCCCAGTCTCCACCAGAGATCACAACAGGGAATGTCCACATAACTGCCTGCATCCCAGAATGGGTATGCTCATCCCATCCCCCACTCCCCCCCAACTGTTCCATCAGTCACCTGAGCTACTAATCAAACTTGGGTTGACTGAGCTTTACTCAGGGCTTTATTCCTCTCCACCACGAGAACGGCCTAGTTTGGCTGTTTTAGCAAATCTGAAGCTAGTACAGTACAAAGGCAGTCCAATGCTAAATCTAAAATATATAATTCAGTGACTGATGTACACAAATAATATTTTTACTAGCAATCAACTCATTGCAGCAAGCAAATACAATAAAAGTGTTCCTGGGATTAGCATTTCTTTATAAATGCAAAACCATGGGCAGGATTCACGAAGGCTTGCACGGAGTCTAAGAGTCGTGTAAGACTCCATGCAGCCCTTGCGATCCAGGAACAGCCCAAAATTCCGTGTAAGAGACCAGCTAAAACGTCTCTTACACGGACTGGGCGTGGATATGCTAATCACCTCACTTGCAGCCGAAAGGCATGCAAATGAGGTAGATTAGCGATCCACGAAGCTGAAACCAGCCAGTGTAAGAGTCGTGTTAGCTGCAGAAATGTACTCAGTTGACAACTGAGTACGTTTCTGCAAATAACACAATGGAGCCATGTCAGCTCCAAATAAAGGGTGCATATGTGTCAGGCAGCATGCCAATGGCCAAATATGTGGCCATTGGCAAGGTACCCCGATGCAAATATGAGAAAAAAGTAAACACAGCGCAGCCTCGCGCAAATGGGCTGCGCTATATAAAACATAAAAATGAAGGTTATAAACCCACAAATGTGGGTTTTATGCAATACATGGATTTATAATGCAGGGACCAGCAGACCAAAAACAACATGGCCACAGTTTAGTGGTTGCTAAGAGTGGAAGCTGAGTCTAAGACATGTAACTAAGCATTAGTAGGGAATCTTATGTAAATGAGTGTTAGGATACTGAATCCCACTGTCACATAGCAAATGAGCACATTCTGAGTAGTGTAAGAGTTACATAAGGGGGAGGAACAGAGTAGGAGATAGGTGACATCACAGGGGGGAATGGCAGAAGGAAATGCAGTTCATTGGAGGACAGTGTTACGTGACAGATGTCAGACACATATCATGGAAAGAGGAGTGCCACAAGATAAGCATGGGAAAGTCAAGAAATGGAAGGTGTACACTGTAGCCAACACCAAAGTTTCTTGCTGGGCATGCATGCGCACGTGTGCGTGCCAGGAGGCGCGAGTAGGGCAGTGTGCGCACGTGTAAGGCAGACTGAGCATGTGGGAGCCTGTTGGCAGACTTGTAAGACTGTTTGCACTGGTTTGCACGTGTTTTAACCCGAATAAGTAGATTCCAAACTGTGTAAGCATGTGTGCACTCGTGTAAGCCACTGTGAGCGTGTTTCCGCTGGTATGCGCGTTGCTCCCCCCTGAGGAAACAGAAAGGAAAAAGGAAGCAACAGAAATAGTAGGAAGCTAGCAGGGAATACTGCTGGAGCTAGCAGGTGAAAACAATTAGAAGCAGGCAATTACACAGGCAGATTAGTAGCCCAGCCCAGCACTTAAAACTCTGCAAACAGCAGTGCAGGATGTTTCTCTCAAGAGACACTGCAAGACAGGAGTAAGCTATTAGAAGTGAAAACTGAAAAAGCTTCACTCAGAGCAGAAATGCTAGGGGCTGCCATAGCTGTCATAAGGAGACATAGGCGAGTTGCTGAGGGTGGTGACAATGCAAATGGTGCCAGACAACCCACAGTGAGGAGACGGAGAAGAGTGTACAGGCCCAGGGTCACCTACCAGGGGTTACATGAGCTGGAGATAGTGGAGCGCTATAGAGTGGACAGAGACCTCCTGCAACAAATTGTTGAGCTGTGCAGGCCACGCCTCACACACAGAACCAACAGAGGGGAACCCATCCCAGTGGAAACCAAGGTATGTGTTGGCTTAAGAATACTAGCAACAGGTACCTTCCAGAGACCAACTGGTGATATGATGGGGATCTCACAGGCATCAGCATCCAGGGTACTGCACCAGTTCCTGGATGCCATGTCAGCACATGCCAGAGATCATGTATATTTCCCCAATTCCCGTGAGGCATTGGCTAGCAATATGCGGCTCTTCCAGCAAATAGCGGAATACCCTGAGGTAGTGGGTGCAATAGACTGCACGCATATACACATCAAAGCACCAGCTGGTGAGCGGGGTAGGGCCTACATTAACCACAAGGGCTTCCCCTTCATCAACTGCCAGGTCGTGTGTGATGCCCAGGGCATAATAATGAATGTGTGTGCTGGCTGCCCTGGAAGTTACCATGATTCCCATATCTGGCATCTGATGCAGCTGTACCAGACATATGCCAGTGGGGACATCCCACATGGTCACTTAGTAGGGGATGCTGGATATGCACTGGAGCCGTGGCTGATGACACCCATCAGAAATGCACACACACCTGAACAGGAATGCCATAATGAGGCACATGCACAAACACAAAATGTAATTGAGCGTGTGTTTGGGCTGCTCAAGTCACGGTTCCGGTGCCTGGATACATCTGGTGGAGCTTTGCAGTACTCAACAGCTACATGTACCCAAATTGTCATGGTATGTGCTATGCTACATAATATGATTCTGCAAAAACAGCTGCAGCAGGATCACCATAGGGCTGGGCCAAACAGCCCCCCACCATTGCCAAGTCAATCACAGGCAGAGCGTGACTCGGAGGAGGAACAACCTGAGCCTGCCCCAGTAGGCAGAAGGAGGTGTGCCCAGTATGCCTTGGCCTTGGCAAAGCGGCAATGCATAGCACATATACTGGCTCAGTAGGGACCCTGGAAATGATACCTCTCTCCGACTCACACATATAGTAAAAGGGACGCCTAAGTTGACACAACCTGCTTTCAAACATGTACAGGGAGTGTAGTATGTGCATCCAACATAGGCAGCCCTGCAGCACCACCTGAGGCATGATTGCCATGTGTTAAGCAATGTAACACCATGTAGTATACGCAAATTTGATGACCCTGACTAACATCCTAACCTCACCAAGCATGATGCCACAATATGAAGATGAGATGATCATTTGCAATAATTGGCTGAAGTATTGCTGTTAGTCAAAGGGGATCCAATGTGTGCCAGCCTGGGATGACATGCTGAGCACGACATGATGCTCCACCTGCGAGGGGTGGCATGCACCTATCAGTCCTGGCCTTATGGATACTGGCAAAGGCTGTTGTTACCCCCAGCGTGCCTTGAATAGGTAAGGCTCAAAACACAAACCCACCTCCATAGGTATCACAAGGGATAAGAACCTAGATGTAATGCTACCCAATGCCAGAGGTCTAAACAGCAAGATGCATGCAGTCTAAACTCCCCCAGTATGGAGAATGTTGATATTTGTTCTGTAACAGAAAACTGGGTCAAGGCTCACAACAGCACCCTAACACTACCAGGTTACACCTCATACTGTGCTGTACAGCCCCAAAACATGGAACAAGCTACAAAAGGAGGGTGACTAGCAATAATTGTCAAGGATAACCACACCCCCATGTTGGTACCACAACAAGAAGCAGCATGGACTAGCCATGGTCAAGTAACAGTGGCTAAAACTGCCTCCCAGTTTATAGCCTGCTACAGACTACCATCCTAACACCAGGAACTGCACTTGGTCTATGTTGGAATACATGAATATATCAGGCTCTCCAAACCACATTATATTGGGAGACTGAAAATACCCAAACATAGACTGGGAGCATTATTCTAGCTCCAACACCCTAGGACAAAGGTTCCTAGAATCCATAAACCAAAATGCTCAGGAACAAGGTACCACTCCCACAAGAGGGGTAAGCATACTGGATGTGATAATCAGCAACATGGGTACTGGATGGCAAGATGAGAAGTGTATCCCTCACTGGTAAGATCAGACCATAGAGTAATCACAGTGGATATACACATCCTGACCACAGTCCCTGGCCAGAAAACCACAGTGAAAAACATGTGTAAAGCAAATGTTGCACTCCTACAAACTGATGTGGAATCCATTAAAGGCCCTGTGCATGTGCAAAATATGGGCCACACCTCAGAACCCGTTATACCGGCATTCCATGAACACTGCCAGAAATGCATGGATTATGCAATCCCAAATAAAACCAAGACACAATGCCATACACGCAGGCATCTGGCATGGTGGACCCCAGCTATTACCAAACCATGCAAGAGAATGAGGAAGCTACTACATGATAGAGCAAACCTAAAAATGGAAGTAATCTCTGATCAGTAGTATGGCAATAAAATATGTCCACTCATACAATCCACTAAGGCCAGCTACAACAAGTTGAATCTGTGAATCTTGAGGCAATGTTACACCTGCCCCATGTACACAGACAACCCTCTCCTCCCCCCAAGAAATACAAATATATGTGAGAGATGCAACCATTTATCCAAACCAGAGGCTGAGCTCTCTCAACTCAGTACTGTCAAAACTAGTCAGGAGGAGAAGGTAACCACACACACCACACACCCAGTCTCACATAGACCTATCACAACTGTAAACCAAAGACATAAACACAGTAAAACATTCCCGGAGGCTCTAATTACAAACACACCACATCAGCAGAGGCCTCCAAAGCAGACACCCAAGCAACCACTACCTCCAAACATAGCACATGCAACACATAGTACACAAAGCTGGTGTGCCAAACAGTCACAGGCCAGAAGGAGAAACAACATGCCTGATACAGTTGTAATAGGTGACTCCATAGTCAGACACACTGCTGTCCTTCTCACCAGACTGAACAAGGGAAAGGATACAGTAAGCTGCCTGTAGGCTGCTACAATACGCCACATAACACAGGTATGCAGGTCACCCCAAAGCAAGTACAAATATGATGCAGTCATTGTCCATGCTGGTGTGAATGACCTGAGATGTACCTCCCCGGACTACATGAAAAGAGACATAGATGAGCTCTCCGATTATGTAGTCCAGGCCGGTATGACACTGACCTTGTGCAGCATCCTACCCTCACCCAAAATGATGCCACAGTACAAACACAGAATGATCAGCTTTGACAAGTGTCACAATTACTCTTGTCATTCCAAGGGGATCCAATGTATGTCTGCTTGGGATGTCATGCTTGACAAGCCACGCTGCTTTGCCAGGGATGGCTTGCACCTGTTACCCCTGGGCGTCTGGATATTGGCTAAGGCTCTTGCCACCTCCATAGAGCCTTTTGTAGGCAAGGCTGAAAAGACTAACCCACCTCCCTAGAAAACATAAGTGGAAAGAAACATAAGGGTAATGCTGCCCAATGCCAGACATCTAAACCTCAACATGCATGCTCCCGAGGCCCTCCTCAGTATGGAGAACATCGATGTCCATGCAGTGACAGAAACCTGCAGCAAGGCTCCTGAGAGCACACCAGCACTACCAGGTTATACCTCATATCATGCGTTATGGCCCCAAAACCTGGACCAAATCATAAAAGGAGGGGGAGTATCCATATTCAGCAAAGATACCCACATGTCCAGGTAACTGACAATGCACAAAGCATTGGAGACCACCCATGTGCAACTAACCGTAGGCAAAACTGCTGTACAGTCTGTAGCATGCTACAGACCACACTCTCACACACAGGAACCCCACTCAGCCTTCCTGAAGACACTGGACAGTATGAATGTCTCACCAAATTCCAGACAAGGTACTCACAAATTACCACATAGGTGGTAATCCATTATGTATGGAAGGAGTAATCAGGGACCTAGGGACACAAGTGAACAGTAACCTGTCATGTGACACTCACATTGCCAACGTGGCTAGGAAGATCATCTATATTGGCCACCTTATCATGAAAGGATTTGCATCTACATCAACAGAGGTCATTGTGCCCCTATACTGTTCTCTTATCAGGCCCATAATTTAGTACAATGCCTCATTTGGGATGTACCTTACCCGACACCTGCAGCAGTTAGAAAGACCTCAAAGGTACCTCGTCAAGAGGATAAAGGGTCTCAAATATATGTCATATGCTGCCTGGCTGTAGACACCCCAGCTGTATGCAGTCACATACTGCCTACACAGTGGAGTTGTATGCCTGTTGTACAATGCCATGTCCAACACAGGATTAATGGACATGCTCCACCCCAGAAAACCCAAATCCATCGGAGCTGTGAGAGCGAGAGATGTCAACCTCAACACATAATGAAATAGGATGTGCTGGAGGGACAGATACATAACTCAGAGGCTCCCTACACCCTGGAACGGAATCCCACTCCATGTTAGGCAGAGCCCCTCACTGACTCTCTTCAACAGGAATCTTGCTAAGTGGATGGGTGATCGTAGATGTACACTGGGGGTCTTCACCATTTCACGTCCAAACAGAGGCACAGTAAAGTAAATCCTAAATGGCCATCATATTCACATAGCAAGGGGTGGTGAAAGCCACACACACTCTGGCTAGGCTTATAAATACCCTAGGGTTGATAGCCTAGTATGAAACTATGTACCTATGAAGATACAAATTGTACAGAACACTAAGGATAATCACAAGGCTTTCTTAACTGATGGTAGGAACCTTGTGGGGAATTCACAGATATGCTCTGAATCACACAAATATTACAAACAATATACCAAACACACACACATATTGCCAACATCCAACCTGACAGGTGCAGTGCAAACCCCCCACCAAATGCCAAATATCTATCCCAGCAGAGTGCTGGCCCCCTGACATTGCAGATGCTGAGGTAACAGCCAGCATCTACAAAGCAAAACACACAGCATCAATGGTACGAGATGGTGTCCTGGGCTGAGTCCAACATGGACTCCAAGAAGAATGGAACGCCAAATAACACTACTGCTCAATGTCAGCCTTACCACAGGATATGTACCCAAAGAGCAGTGTACAACAACAGTGGTCATTCTCCACAAAGGTGTTGCCTGAATGGATACTGCAAACTACCACCCCAGAATCCTGACAAGCTTGGTCTGCAAAGCTATGGAAAGGATCAGCATGTACCTCAGACATAAAGATATTGGGGACCTACTGACACTGGACCCTACCCAGTGTGGCTTTCTTAAGTGCAGATCCTGCCCCTTAAACATGTTTGACTCATTTGAAACAGTCATTAAGGGCATTGATGAGGGGAATGTGGTCCACACAGCCTAGCTGGATTTTGCAAAAGGCTTCCATACAATACCCCACGTGTTCATTATAGATAAGCTCACCAGCTTAAATATAAACCCCTATGTCAGTAGAGGGGTTGCAAACCAGACCAAGGACAGAACTGACATGGTCAGAAATGCTGCAGCCATGTCAGACTACAAACCAGATACAACTGGCATCCTACAAGGCTCGGTCCTGGGACCTCCCTTGTTTGGTATATATGTCCCATAGGTACAGGCCAACATGGAAGGACTGTGTCTGAACAAGTTTGCAGAGGACTACAAACTGGCCACCATATCTGACCCTCCAGCTGACACAAGCATCCCACAAAAGGGCCACATAGAAACAGACAACTGGTGCCATAGCCATGTCAGCAAGCTAATTGCAGAAAAGTGTATAGTCAACCCCTGTGGATATACAATAAGTGCCCACCAATTACCACATAGGTGTTAACCCATTAAGTACTTAAGATGTAATAAGAGACCTTGGGACACAAGTTGATAGATATCTTGCATTGGACAAGCATGTGGCTGTAGTGGTTACAGAAACATACCATATACCCACCTAATCATGAAGGTAGTCAGATCTAGATCAGGGGAGGTCATTGTGGCTCTGCAGTCATCCTTCATCAGCCTCACAATTGACTACAATGGCCCCTGTGGGATGTACCTCAGCAGACACCTCCATCAACTGGAAAGACCCCAAAAGTACCTCAACAGGAGTATCAAAGAGCTTGAACAGATGCCATGTGTTGCCTGATTAAACAAACTGCAGCTCCACACAGTGCCATACTGCCCGCCCAGAGGCAAGCTGTGCCTGATGTATAAAGTCATGTCCAAGCTGGAATCAATGAACATGCTGCACCTTGTACAATCTGAATGGCAGTGAGCTATGCACATGAGAGACCTGAACCCCAGCACTGACATACATAGGGCATGCTGTACTGATTGATCCATAACACAGACGCCACCCCCACTTTTGAGTAAACTCCCAGTACAGGTTAGCCAGAGAGTCACTCATCGACTCTCCTCAAGAGGAATCTTGATGAGTGGATGGGAGATGGTAGGTTTACCCTGGGTATCACTGTTACGTCACGGGTAGATGGAGGCACAGTATACTAACCATGACATATGTCATGGCAAACTCCAGTTACAATGTGTGTCGAAGGACAAACACACTCTCTGACTAGCATTAGAAATGGCCTAGGGCACATCGCTAGTGTTTGCCAATGTCCACCTATGTTGTGGAATACACTACCAATGTTGGACAAGCCTGGTTTAAGTAGTCCATATCTGAACATAATGCAACATGGTCATATGTGCACAACTGGCCCCTAACCAGTCTGTTGTGCTCACTATGAAAATTTAAAGCAGTGATAGGACTAAAGCCCAGGATACTGTCCAACACAGTGAAAGTACTGAACCAGTACACTATACGGTACTACAGTGTTTGGTCAGTATGAAAGGATGTTGACAACTGTATGCAAAGTATCCCATGCAAACCCTGCAGGCACAGTATAATCCATGTTGTGTTCAGACACAAAGCAGTTGGCCAGTAAGTACACAACATGACACCCAACACACAACCATAAACGTGAGATATTGTTGAAGTTCACACTCATCCACAAATGTGGTGGACTGCAGAGTTCAACATATGGAAAGCTCACACTGGGCATGCTCGCACACTTTGATAAATGAGACATATGTCAGACAACATGCCATGGAAAGCCTAAACTGGGCATGCTCACACACTTAGGCCATATCTCAGTTTAGCAGTTGGCCACACATATCTGGTATTTGTACGTGTTGTTCCAGGAACCAACCACATTACAGCAATCTGCCCAGTGCACACAGTTAAATGACTACAGAGACATAAGTGATATAGTGGATCCTTCTCATATTCAAACATCTTCCACAGATACACAAGTTGTTCATAGAAACAGGGAATGCTATGGCAATAAAGACCTGCAAACAGTCTATCAGCAACAAATATTGTGCATCTGACAATTAAACATATGGGTGTAGAGGTCAATACTAGGCTGTTTGCCCTAGGGAATGAAAGCTTAGCCAGTGTGTGCTTGGTGTCTGCCTCCCCAGTACAGTAGGCTACTGTGCCACTGTAAAGTAGGTCACATAAGGCACCGTTTGAGGCTAGTGTGCTGTGCCTCTGTCAAGTAGGGACACAGTGGAGATCCCAGGGGTTGAATTTGCTATGCCACATCCATGTGGCTGGTGTTTGCTGGAAGAGGGTTGGTGAGGACCTCTAACAGTAAGTGGGTGTCAATAACAGACTGAGGGGAGCCTTATCTGCAGTGTCTGGACAATTTCACTGTCAACACTTTGTCGTGATGATTATGAGGGATTGAAGTGTCGTGCCAGTACTGTTCAGAGATGTCCTCCCTCTGTGGGCTACCGCTCTGCAATGTATTAGCTCATTCCATCTGTTGGACAGCTCATATATGGCTGGTGTACATCTGACAGGTGTCCTGTTGTGGAGGAGTCATGGGTATATTTGGTATAGCATGATCAATGCAAACCTTCCACATGCTCATAGAATGCAATTGTCAAGGATTATGCAGAGTGGCCTGTATACTCTCCCAGCATGGGTCTTTTAAAGTCTTCCACCCCAGTCTTCACAAGTGCAAAGTCTGCTTTTGATAAATACACTTTGTTTGCAGTGACAACTTTGCCTGGGGGTGGGGACGGGATATGGATGTCCAGGGAAAGGTGGGTATGGTCAGATATCAACAATGGTGGTCTACCTCTAGTGTGGAACAGTGAGTACCCATGTTGCAGATGGTCAGGTGCAATATGTATTCCCCCTTGTGGCTGTGGTGAGTGGTCCTGCCATAGCACATGGACTCAAAAATTGTAGTGGCTGTAGGGTAATGTTGTAGAGGCCTGAGTAGTTCCCACACACAATATACCTGTACCTGACGTTAACAACTGGAATGGTGAATGTGAACACCTTCATATCTTGGCACTGTTCCCAGGGAAGCAAAGTGTGTGTCCTGGATGTGGGAGGGGTGGTCTGAACTGGTTGTGTTGTGTGTTACAGGTCCTGTGGTCACGAAGCATGGTATAAAACATAACCTGCCAGTGCTGATGTACATATCTGACCCTGAAGTAGGTGGCTGCAAATGCATATATATGCTATCCCCCACCTGACAGGTGGTAATAGATGTACATACCTCTGTATAAATAATGATGTCAGCACCCTATAAATACTGCAGGTGCAGAGTAGATGCCTATTTATTTGGATAGTGCGCTCTGCTAATGCGTCTCCCTCAAGTGTCATAATATAGTTAGGTAGGGGTTTGAATCCTGCAGATGCTCAGTGTATGTGGGTGAGCGGGGTTGGTGTGTGTGCAATTCTGTGTGAAAGAAATGTCCCTTTTGGCAACTAGGAGAACACACTACAGGATGCACATTCCGCTTTCTAAACACTGATGATGTCAGCACCCTATAAGTACAGCAGGAGAAGGTAAACCCACCAGTGATGTGAATAGCATACACTGCTAATGCATCTGTCTTGAGTGTCATAACATAGTTAGGTAGGGGTTTGAATCCTGTAAATGCTCAGTGTGTGTGTGTTTGGATGAGGGGGGTTAGTGCGTGTGCAAATCTGTGTGAGAGAAATGTCCCTTTTGGCAACTAGGAGAACACACTACAGGATGCACATTCCCCTTTCTAAACACTGATGATGTCAGCACCCTATAAGTACAGCAGGAAAAGGTAAACCTCCCAGTAATGCGAATAGCGCGGTCTGCTAATGCATCCGTCTCGAGTGTCATAACATAGTTAGGTAGGGGTTTGAATCCTGCAAATGCTCACTGTGTGTGTTTGGGTGAGGGGGGTAAGTGTGTGGGCAAATCTGTGTGAGAGAAATATCCCTTTTGGCAACTAGGAGAACACACTACAGGATGCACATTCCCCTTTCTAAACACTGATGATGTCAGCACCCTATAAGTACAGCAGGAGAAGGTAAACCCACCAGTGATGTGAATAACATACACTGCTAATGCATCTGTCTCGAGTGTCATAACATAGTTAGGTAGGGGTTTGAATCCTGTAAATGCTCAGTGTGTGTGTGTTTGGATGAGGGGGGTTAGTGCGTGTGCAAATCTGTGTGAGAGAAATGTCCCTTTTGGCAACTAGGAAAACACACTACAGGATGCACATTCCTCTTTCTAAACACTGATGATGTCAGCACCCTATAAGTACAGCCGGAGAAGAGAAACTTCCCAGTAATGCGAATAGCGCTACGCTAATGCATCCATTTTGAGTGTCATAACATAGTTAGGTAGGGGGTTGAATCCTGCAAATGCTCAGTGTGTGTGGAGGGGGTTTAGTGTGTGTGCAATTCTGTATGAAAAAAATGTCCCTTTTGGTAACTAGGAGAACACACTACATGATGCAATTTCCTCTTTCTAAACACTGATAATGTCAGCACCCTATAAGTATAGCCAGAGAAGAAAAACCTCCCAGTAATCCAGACTGGGTACTGTCATCAAAAGCAGGTGTTCGTTGACTGGACACAGATCCCTGTTGGGCCTATCCAGAGCCACGTGCACGTGGTCTCCTGGGGCGGTCTGATGACAGCACAGAACCAGCATTGCTGGGGCTGCTGCTGGCACTTTGGGGGCGGCTGCGGCCCTGTTGTCATCCGCGATGACTGCCAGCTGCTGCTGTTGCTGGCATACGCCCACGACGATGCCTCAACCATCCACCATTGGCCTGACTCATGGACATGTAGTTGTGGAACTGATCTAATATGTCCCCACAACGTCTGTCTATGACATCGGTGAAATTACGGATGGCAGCTGCAATGTCACGCATACTGTCACTCATGGCTGTGCGACATGCTGTCAGCTCCCTCAGACCCTGTCTGGTGTACCGTTCCATACGTGACTGTGCCTGCATGACAGCCTGAAACATAGCTGAGGTTGTAAGACCTCTGTGGGCACATCTGACAGGGGCAGTATGCCCACAGATGCTCCCATGAGAACCCCTGGACATCTGTCTGTGTGGTACCATCTCAGGGCCATGCCCATGGCTGCTGTGTGGGGAAGCATGTGCCACAGATACCACATTACCCTGGTCAATGCCCGCTGTATCCTGTCCATCACCTAGGGACATTGGTGACAAAGGATGTATTGGCAGGATGACTGTGCGCATTGATGGGGTTGACAGCTGTGTACTGTCAATTGGATGACCAATGACAGACCCTGGCACACCGTCCTGTGCCATTATACAGATATCATCATTATCACTACCCATGGCACCTGATTCAGGTTCCCTGCTGCATGACACCAGAGCAGCACCAAAACCTGTGGGAGGGAAACAGGAAACACAGTTTACAATGTCTACACAATGTTACCAGTGATGCACACATGCACGCATGCACACATGCACACATGCACAGGTGCACACATGCATACATGCAAACATGCGCACACATGCACACATGCACACATGCGCACACGCACACACGCACACAGATGCACACATGCACACAGTTGCACACTTGCACAATTGCACACTTGCACACTTGCACACTACTCAGTACGCGAGATATCAACACACAGACACACCTGCATGCATACACAGAGCACTACTGATTGAGCCTAATATTACTATTACTATCAAGACTATTAAAGGTATTGTTAATACACACTCACCAGCATGGATAGGCTGCATTGCTGTTACACTGGAGGGACCTGCAGAAGTGAGGAAATTAATGTCAGTGGGCACAACTGTGCCATTGTTACTGAGTATGATACAGGTCAGTAGTACAACAGTTACCTTTCACAGGTCAGCTGCTGATATTGAGAATATCACACTTGCACATTAAATACTATGATGACAGCTACAAACCAAGGACACACCTCACACATGCATTAACTACCAGTGCACACAACAGTCAACTATACATATGGCATATTACCTGCATGCTCATAGTCATGGTGCTGTGTGGCTCCAGCCTCCATCATAATGCAGGTCTGCTGCTGTTGTTGCTGTTGGTGGGCTGGAGCCACAACACTTAAGAGTAGTCCCTCCAGACTGGTGAGTGGGGGACGTGTAGCCACCCCACCACCAGTGGCAACCTGTTGCCTGTGGATACCCGACGCACGCTGATGGACATTTCTGATTAAATCACTGCAGTGATGTCGTACCTGCTCATATGTCCTATTATGCGTGCCTATGTCATTTACCCGATGGACCAGGTCTTGCCACAGTGTAGCCCTCTCCTGCTGATTCTGGCTGGTGCAGGAAAAGAGTATTGCAAAATCCAGCACCAGGCTCTGGTGTATTTCCTCATCCTCGGCTGCAGAGTATGCCGGATTGCGCTGGTGAACCATGGTCCTGAAAAAGAAAATAAAATGATATCAGCAAAATATGTCAGCAGAATTTGGCACACATACTACACATGCTACTCGACTGTTGTGATACAACATATCTCCCATATATAGCATCTGTCTGTCTATTGGTGGATACACATGTAAATGGCCAGGTTTCAGTGCTCAGCCAACAACTGTGCAACAGTACCTGGCACACTCCATACGACATACTACCAAACCCCAGCAGTCAGCACACTGATTCAGGTCCAAAGCACCTCCTCACTCTGGGGTTTGTATCGAGGTACTGTATGGGGAACATCTTCAACTACTGTGATCTGACCACAAACTAATCGCCCTGGATATACATATCCGACCTCCACCACCAGCACAAACGACTACAGTGAATAACATTTCAAACGCAAACTTTACACTTCTTAAGACTGAGATGGTATCCTTTAAGCCCACTGGGCCAGTGGAAGCCACAACCCACAATGCTGACTCCTTCACAAATGATTTCTACGGACATCTACGAGAATGCATGGATCATGCAATCCCATATAAGACCAAGCCACTCTCCACAAAGGGAAAGCATCCTGTCTGGTGGACTCCAGCCATAAACAGATTGTATAACAAAAGATGGAAGCTACTGCAAGACAGAGGATAATTCCATAAAGGGAAGGCATGTCTGATCAGCACTAGTAAAGAGCTATGTTCTCTCATACAAACATCCATGGGCAACTTTGAGAGGGAAATCACCGGGGACACTACAGATAACCACAAGGCCTTCTTCAGTTATGTTAGAAACCTGGTCAGAAACCCACCAATATGCTCATAGTTAGTACACAACAACAAATAATTCACTGAACCCACAGATATTAGCAACATTGTGGCAGACAGGTTCAGTGCAATTTTCCCCCCTCCCTCTCCCCCAAATGAAGACATACTTATCCCAGCTGAATGTAACCTCCCTGTCATCACAGATGTCCAGGTGAGAGCCGCCCTCAGAAAAGCAAAAAACACAGCATCAATGGGACCTGATGGTATCCCCGGTTGCATGCTACATGAACTCCAAGAGGAGCTAAACCCGCATATAGAAGTGCTATGTAACACTAGCCTGACTACAGGATATGTACCTGTACACTGGCGTACAGCAGCAGTGGTTCCACTCCACAAAGGAGGCACCTCTACATACCAATACAAAACAACACAATACAATACAATACAAAACAATACAATACAATACAATACAATATGCTATTGCCCATGGGACTACAGCAGCATACAGTTCTGCTACCCTGGCCCTTGTGACACATGTGATGTGATGGTACCTGCTCCTGTCAAACAGTTACACAGGGTGACTCATATGGCATATTACCTATCTGACTAACATTCAGCAGGGGTATGTGTGACATGTACTCATGGGGAGTCTTGCTTCTTAATGCTGTGTGGTTTATTGCAAGGTATGTCTCATCTGTGGGTAGGAACCTGTACCTCTGCCATGTGCTCTCTACTGTGGTGTCAAGGATGACACACAGCGGTCATTTAGGTTGTGGATGGTGTGAGGTGTTACTGTGGTTGTTGGACATCTGTCATTGGTGTGACTTAAGTATGTAAATTCAGGAGTGGTAACCTCTATGTGGGTAGTATGTGTGCACTCTGTGGTGTTGCCAGTCACTGTGCATTGGTAATGTGTTTGAGTGCATTGTCACAGTGTCGTACATGTCACTGTGTCCTTCTCCATATCTGTAGCTGTCATGTGAGGTACATACGTGGCAGACATTGTGTGGTGTGGAGGGGTACACTGACCTACATGTCCATAGCTGACACACCATGTCTGCTGGCACATACCATGTACAGGTATTCCAGGAATAGTGTGCCACTGTGACTATCATTGGGGGGCCTATTGTACACGTTTATGACCCTGTTCACCCCTGACACATGCAGTGGTGGGCAGCCAATCACATATCTGGTGGTTACTGGTGTAGGTGATTTGAAATGGGGTATGGTACTCCAGTTTCAACACTGGTGTTCACTCCATGCCTTTGTCACCAGGCACCTTTTGCAATACATCTGTATACATGTGCCTCACTCAGAATATCTCTCTCTCTCTCTCTCTACATATATATACATATATATATATATATATATATATATATATATATATATATATATATATATATATATATATATATATATATATATATATATGTCTGTATATATATATATGTCTGTATACATATACACATATATATATCGATGTACATATATTGCTATAGATATGGAGAGGGGGGAGTGTGACAGAGAGGGGGTGAGAGTGACAGAGGGGGTGGGACAGGGGGAGTGTGAGATAGTCATATACAGTCATATCTGTAGATTGTCAGATCTGTCTGTCTATGTATATGTATATATGGTTCCCTATCAGAAGCCTGAAACACTATAAGCCTGAAAATCAAAATCCTGAAACCAAAAGCCTGAAAATTCAAAATCCCGAAAACCCAAAATCCTGAAACTCAAAATCCTGAAAACACAAAATGGACATACTGACGTCATTGTGGCTTTGCTATTGTTAGCCCTGTGGTGTTAGGTCATGCGTTGGGTTCAGGTAAGTGTGCAGTTGGTTTTATGTTAGGGTTAGGGGCGGTTTAAGTGAGTTAGGGTTAGGGCGCAGGTTAGGCATGTATGCAATAGTGACAAATATTGGGGTTAGGGGTGGTTTAAGTGAGTTAGGGTTAGGGCGCGGGTCAGGTGAGTGTGCGATAGTGGCGGACCTTAGGGTTAGGGTTAGGGTCAGAGTCAGTTGGTAGATATTAGTGTCTTTATAGTGACATATTAGCATTATTTGTGTTTTCAGGATTTTGAGTTTCAGGATTTTGGGTTTTTGGGATTTTGAATTTTCAGGCTTTTGGTTTCAGGATTTTGATTTTCAGGCTTATAGTGTTTCTGGCTTCTGATAGGGAACCGTATCTACATATATCTATATCTGTATGTGTGTTTTACATATATATGTTTGTACATATTCTATCTATCTACATCTGTCTATGTATTCCTACATCCCTCTCTATCTATGTATACATATATGCATATTATATATATATATATATATATATATATATATATATATATATATATATATATATATATATACATACATACATATTGATAGGTATATCAACATGTTTGTTTACAAAACTGTATACACACACTAACATACTGCTAAACATACATAACTGTGAAACCTACATTGTACATTGCACTACAACCTACATTGATATGTGCACATAGATGCCCTCACATACATATGTATGTACAGCCTTCACTGATAGTTTCTGTATATCCCCTGCCCTATGCACATCTTCATATACATATAGATACAGACCAATGACACATATGGAGGGTTCACAGTATGTAGACTTTTAAAGTATTACTTTACATTGCCTGTGTTTGTCACAGCTGCTTGTGTTGCCGTCTGGTTTAGTGTCCTGCTGCTCCACTTGCCAGTTGTCAGCTTTCAAGTGGTTGTTGCTGACCGGTTTTGTTTGTGTATGTTTAATTTTTTTTTCTCTGTCTCTCTCTCTCTCTCTCTCTCTCTCTGTCTCTCCCTACCTCCACAGGGTGCAATGAAAGTATTGCATGTGTGGACTGGGAGTACAGCATGCTTTTGTAGTTATCTGCATATGTCCATGTGATGGCCTCTGCACCAATTGTTAGCCAGCATTTGCTAATTGCATGCAGCCAGTTGTGTACTGATTGCAGTTCTCACTGTGATTTCAGGACAGTGCTATAAAAAGGTATGTGAGATAGGCGTAGCCCTTTCAGATTTTAAGGGCAGGGACCATGCTGGTATGCTGTGGACACTGTTCTGTGAGTGTAAAGCTTAGTATCTCTCATATTTCTGGCTGTGTTGTAGATTAACATTTCTCCATTCAATTCTTCAGTTTCCTGTACTAAGTGTGTATGTACACTGACACCTAAGACTACTACTACTGTTAATGTGGGTGTGGGTGCTTTCCTGTGGGACATGTGGTGTAACTGGTATATAGCAGTGGCTCTTGCACTTGTTGCTATGGCTTCAATATTTGCCCTTTACATTCACTACTTGTATGCCTGCTAGGTGTCTTGACTGTAGTGTGTTGCTGTGGCTCTCCAATTTTCCTTGTACATTCACACCTTGGAATGCTTGCTATATCTGATAGGGTGTTACTGCATGCAGTATGGTCTGGCCATGGTGTGGGCCTTGACATCTATTAGGGTATTTGAGCATGCTGCTGAGCAGGCCCCAGAGACTCTCAGGTGCATCTTTTATCTGCCTCATGGAATGGTACATATCAGTGGGGTACACCCATTAAATTGTCTGGTATTCTGCAGTTGTGACTGTGGGTTAGCATGAGCATATGTATTACTACACTATTTCTGCCGTGCAAGTGGTGCATACTTTCAGTACTTCATAGTTACCATTGCTTGTGTTGTAACACTTTTCTGCCTACTGTTTGTACATTTCACAGGGAGTCTGTGGGGCATCCCTGTAACTCAGTCACTGTTGCTATGTCTAGGCTCTTAACTATTCAAATATGGCAGTGTCATACCTCTCAAGTGTACAGATATTTGCAGGATGTCCACATTTTTGCCTCATATTTTGGTCCATATCTCATAAAACAGCTTTTTCTGGCAAATCACTCAGGGCTCAAGTCAGACTATAGTGACAAACATTTCAGTTTCAGACTTTGTACTCTTCCAAACATCCAAAATAATGCAAAACCTGTTACTCTCTCAACTGTCTAAGTTTGTCGGAGCAATATTTGAAATGTGTCCCTGTTTTTGGGCCTTTGCTCCACATTTTTTATTACTTAGTCCAGGTGTCTTGCTGTAAGAGGTTGTGGGGTATGGGCAGTGATTATCCTGCTGTGAGTATGTGTGTGGCTTGCAAGGTGCTACAGT
This sequence comes from Protopterus annectens, assembly GCF_019279795.1. Classification (NCBI taxonomy): domain Eukaryota; kingdom Metazoa; phylum Chordata; order Ceratodontiformes; family Protopteridae; genus Protopterus; species Protopterus annectens. Next base: position 1,220,835,316 of record NC_056747.1, on the reverse strand, counting down.
GACATTATTACCTACTAGCTACCAACTAGCATGGCTGTTTCTGTTCACACACTACTATTATAGAAATCCACTACATTTGACAGTAAATATACATGACATGCTTTGTGTACTACACATCCTATATTCCCTTTACATTCATTCCTACTATTGCATGATATATTTATTGTAGCACAATGTTCTTATATAGCAGTCATGGCTTAGTGGTAAGTCATGCAGACTACTGCTTCCAAGGTCCTGGGTTTGGGACTGACAGTGGGATTTTATTTTGCTTTTGAGCAGACTACAGGCCTTGTCATTCAGAGTGACTAAGGCACTTTTAAGCAGTTGTAAGCAGGTTAGCGCTGGTTTGTGCGGAGCTCACGCATGCGCACTGGCATTCAGCTCCGCGCATACCCGCTTACAACTGCTTAAAAGTGCTTACTCTTGCGCACACCCGCGCTAATTTCTTTGAAAGAAATAAAAATAGGGAGACAGGAAAGTGGTGAAAAAGGGGTCACAAAGAGGGTAGGACAGTAGGGAAACAAGCTCGGGTTTTGCAGGAGGGATGTAGGTAAGGCCCATAGCTGCCCATTTCTTCATCAGCAACAGCTGTGCATATGTTTGTAATTTGGTATGACATTTGAAACCTTCCACCCCTGAGAGAGGTGTAAGGACAACAATAATACTTGTTGTACAGCCAATTGCAATTGACAGTTTACATGTCCAGCAGACATGTGTGCAAAATGGGCAGCTATGTATGGGGCGTAATTTTTTTGTGGGTACAGAGTGCCCTTTTTTTTTTTTTTCAGGTGAGAGTGGTATGTCAGGTACAGGAAATCGGTATAGCTGGGGAGGTAGGTTGGGTAGGTTAACAGACAAGACAAACAAGACGCATACAGGGGCGGTGTATGACACATGTGGGGGGGTTACACAATTGACGGGGATGGATGTTTGGATATCTCGAGCCCATGAGCCCACAGATGGCAACAGTGGAATTGAGATCCCCACCCATGGGCAGCTGCCACTGTGGCTTTACTGCCCAGGATGGGGCTGTGCTGGGGGCTGTGTAGGCCGGGCAGCAGGCACGCCCGTGAGTTGTGCCACCCATGCCTCAAGCTGGCGTAGGGGCCCAAGCACAGTGTGCCGGATCTCCCTATGCACCACAGTCCGGACACTATGGAGGGTGAGTGGATGTTCTCCTCTGGCCACGCTTGCAGAGGGGGGACGAGCCCCATCCCCTGCAGTGCTTCCACACACAGGTGGCACAGAGCCAATGGAGGAGGGTCCGGCCTGGGCACTACTGCCAGGTGCACTCGCCAGCTGAGGAGGGAGAGGTGGGTCCGCTGGAACCCGCCTTCCCTGTCGTCCTATGTTTTGCATTATGTTATGACAGTTTGGGTTAGTAATGTACAATACCATTCACAATTAGTTGTAACAGCATGCATTAGTATTCCCATTAACCAAACACCCATAAATTCAAGCCATTGAGCAGCAAGCATAACACATGCATAATTTGAACAGCAATACACAATCCAACAACATACAGGGTTGATTGATGGCAACAGGCCATCAGGTTTGGATGTATGAACAGGGCAGATGCATCAGCATACATGCAAATATGTATGAACCAACAGGACAAATGTTCAGGGGTGTTAATTGTGATTGCATATACCAATTTCACGTGGAATGGATTATATGTGGTTATAGGGTAGGGTGAAGAAAATTTAATTAACAACTTCAAATACCAATACATATGCTGTACTTTTCTATTAGCTGCAGATATATACACACTAAAGTTCTGCCTACAGTTTCCTATGTGATAACTACTTCAGGTCGGTGATAGGAATGTTACTGCTACATCAATATACATTTCATTTTTATTCATACACATTCATATCTGGCTCTGTTCAGCTACATCATCCAGCTACATTTGCTTTATATAGCTATAGACAACTGTGGATGTTTGGTATTTCAGACAACCATACTATCTGCATATTGCAGACTGAGAGCAACATATCCAGATTTTGGGACACACATTCCAGCTGCAGTACCGTTTTCAACACATGTTACTGTTTGGTTCTACCTGCCACATTCATTTCATTCTGTACTGACTGCAGTATACTTTATTAAGGAGTTATTACTAGTTTATTGGTGGATTCATACCTCTTTCTCACACTCTCTCACTTGCTTTATTTTTACAATTCAGGATGGTACTTAATTCTAGGCTTTATTGACATTTTGTACCTGTAGTTATAACAATCCTTTCCAACAGTCTCACTTATGTCATGTTTCTGTATTTCAGCAGGGATATATTTCACACATGTGTTTTACTCATCTTCTGCAGCTGTACTTTTCAGCCTGCTGCAGGTTATATACTATTATATTACAGGTGGGACATCTTTATTTCAGACTTGTTTCATTTTTATGTTTGGATTGCAGGCTGCATCACACTTTTGTAATCAAGCAATACTTGCAAACCCTCTTACACTGTTACTTGCACATTTTATTAATTAGTGACTACACTGCACTCTTTTGCTAACTGTCATACTAATATATTTATTTACAGTTACAGGGAGAGAATTACTGATCTGCCTGGTGGCGCAACCGCACAAGCCTATCGCCATAGGCTCGACGGTTCGCAGAACGGACACCTTCAGCTGTAATATAAATAAAGTAATATTGGAATACACATCTCCATAATATCAGCTAGGTTAATTTCTTACATAAATAATTACATGTAACTTACTCAGTAGTGGGGCACTGGGCATTTGCCGGGCCTCCTGGATCCAATGGTTCAGTTGGTCCTGCTTCCATCTCTTCAGGTCCGCATGGTGGTGACGGACCTGCTCACTAGTCCTTGGTATTCCTGTGGCACTGGTGAGATCATGAGCCAACTGGTCCCACGCCTCAGCCCTATATGCTCCCTACAGGACCTGGCCCTGCATGAGTTGGGCCTCATGACTATGGACGAGGAGCCAAGCCATATATTTGGACTCCTCAATGCCCCACCTCTGTGCTCGGAAGCAACTACCCTCACCTACACCTGACATCCTGGCTGCAAGTCGGTTCCACAATCGGTTATGCTGTGTATTCCCGCCTATGGGGCTTATATATGCCGTTTTTCCCACACTTATCTGTGATTGGCCATTTTGGAATTGTATCAGCTTCACAAAACCTGCTTTGTCATGCTCCTCTTTCTATTCATTCCTATATATATGCTATTACTGCATTTCTAAGTGCAACTGTCATGGCTTAGTGGTTCAGTACTTTGACTATGGTGCATGGTATCCTGGGTTTGAACCTGGCCATTGGTTTATATTTTATGACTGTCTACACAGGCTAGGAGGTGTGTCTGTGTAAAGGCAGTTTTGATACAGCTTGCTCAACGTTGCCCATCGGTTAGCTTGTTGGCGCGGTGCGCAGCTCCGCGCAAATGGATCACGCTGGTTTACGTGTGGTTTGGCTGTCAGCATGCATATTAAGCTCAACTTAGCTACAGGCACACAGTTTCAGCGTGTTAAAATGCTGCTCAACCCCGGGCACTCATTTTACACCTATTAAACCACTGCTCACCTACGGGCACTCATTTTACACCTGTTGTAACACTGCTCACCTACGGGCTCTCATTTTACACCTGTTAAAACACTGCTCACCTACAAGCAGATATCCTCAACTTGTTAGACTGTAGCTCAGCTATGGGCACATCTCACATTTTTTTTTTTTTTTTTAATCTCACATTTCTTCAAAATACAAGGCCCATTTCATTACATTTTACATAAAATATAATTTTATATATGTACATATATGTCAGGGACTTGTTTTGTGCTTATTTTACTAAAAATAAAAATTGATGTTGTGGGGGCTCGAACCATGACTGCCTCCTCTTCAGCCAACGTCTCTACCGCTATGCTACTGCTTCTTGGCTTACTTTGCATATTTAGTTCTTATATGCTTTTCCACTGACTGCTAACTGTGGCTAAGCGATGGGCACGCCCACGCAAATGAGCGCACTCACGGGCAAACATCTTTACAACTTATAAAAAAAAATATAAGATGTTCATTTATACATTTTATGTTCATAGTCTGTGGGGGCATGTGTTGTGTTGTGTTTATTCACATTTACACGGACTCTGTCGTGGTGGTTTACTTTCGGGACTTTTACTCTTCTGGGGGCGTGTCCGTTTGCAGGGCTCGCCCTACGGACACGCCCCCTACTGTCTTCCATGGACCGTGTTAGCCTTAGGTGTGATTCAGCATGCCTTCATGCATATGCATGACATGCTGACGTCACACCATTTAACTGCAGCCTCCGTGTAAGCCTTGTAACTCTTACACAGAGGCTTTGTGAATCCTGCCCCATAAGTTTCAGAGTAAACATTGTGTTGTTCAGGATATGAATACTATGCTGAGGAAATAATATAGTCTCGTTGAAGGCTTAGGATGTCTAATTCCTGCAAGAACAAGATAATATAATAGTTTTAGTAATCTTTGATATTAGTTTAAGATAGAACAATATTGCTATGTGTGGCAAGGGTTAGCAATACAGATCTGCAAAATTTGAGTTTATTTAGTTTATTAGTTTATAGCTCTCCCCATGATAATATTTTGAAATAACATGTAATGTAAGGTAGTATCATATACACATTATTTTGTTGCTACTTTAAAGGTAAGGATGGTCAGCATGTCAATATATCAATTCTTGCATACTAGAGATTAATTTATAAATCGGTACATTATCGTTATTGTTCATTGTACTAAATTTATTTACAAATTAATGTTATTAAAGCTTATTGATTTAGAAGTTTAAAAATGTTAGCGGTAAGAATATTCAAAAGTTATTAATAAAAGATTGGCTGCATAGGAATTCCAGAGAGGCCAAGAGAAGGTGTGTGTCTTTTCTAAATATTGAGGCAGTATGATATACAGATATGCAGTAAGAGTTTTTTGTCCATGTTGTATAATAAATGTGATACAATACATGATGAGTTTTGAAATATGTGTACATTTGAATAAAATATGAACATAAACAGAAGTGAGTATATTAAAGTAAAGGAGATATAAGGAAACGCTATAAAAGCATAAAGCTGGTTCATAGTTTAGAAATATAGTGCTGTCAACCATTCTAGTGATCAGTAGTTTGAAAGATTAATACCAGTGATAAACTGAGGGACTGTCACAGAAAAGCAGCATTTGGGTCACAACAAGAATGAGGTGACATGTTAAACACTAAATAAATGAGGTTTTGCAACAAACCAATTTGTCCAGGGACATCTTCAGAAGAGGTTAGTTTAATATATTAGTGGGAGTTAAGTGGGTTGGGGAGATGAAAGGGTTAAATGGTAGGAGGGATGATTGGAAGGAAATGAGGTAAGGGTGGGGAGGGGTTTAAGGGGGTTAGACAAGTATAGTTGGGTAAGTAACCACATTTTGGCGTGAACTTGCTACTGCAAGTATCATGTCCATGACGACCTGTTGGTGCAGGTAGGCCTTGGGCTACTGTTAGTCTGGAATTGGCAATGAAGGAGTGCATAGAGAGAAGGGGTGTTTGGTGGTGGTTGGCATGGTCTTGGTTTATTTGGTGAGTAGTAGCTCTAGTGAAAGTTTTTTTGTTTCTGTGCTCCTAGCTCTTCATGGGTCTGGAAGAAGAATTGAGCAGTGAATGTTATGTCTTATTAAATTACAACTTGTTGCTGATTTATTTTGTTTTGAACTTTGTTGATTCGTAAATTGCAGCTTATCCTCAAATTCCATTTATTGCATTGCCTTGTAGAGAAGAATTTTGTTTCCCAGCAGGTGACGAGCCTAAGGGGTTAGTTTGTGGGTAATGCATACTTTAAAGGTGGGGGTAGTTGCTTGGTTCTGGTGGTCCTGTATTGTGTTCTGTTTTCATCCAAGTGGTACATCTGTGGAGAGTTTTTGCGGGCTGTGGGACTTGGTTTGCTCTGTTTTCAGCCAAGTGGTAAGTTCTTGAGTGGTTTTCGTTGGCTGTGAGACATGCCGTGCATGTGCAGTGTGTCCTTGGTTGGTGGTGGGAGGTGGCATTGTGGAACAGCTGTTTGGTATTTGCAGTTTTTGGGTTTTCAAGGAAATCTAACTCAACCGCAGAAGGTTCATGTGGGTGAAGCAGTTGTGGGTTGGTTCCCTATGGACTGTGGCCAGTTTCTGGGGCTTGCATGATGGAGGCTTTTGTGGGAAACATGTATTGTAGTTTATTGTGCCACACCCCTGATCTATTGTACTTGATGTGCTTGTTTTTGTAACTGACAGTATGGATGTTCTTAAATCATAGTTAATATGCTAAATGAGTTATATTTTAGTACACCAAATGAGCACTGTTGTGGAGAGTGTATGCCACACTAGTTTTTGCCAAACCCATTAGTATACATTGTGGATTCCTTGATCTGGCTCTTAGATTTGATTTGTAAAATCAAGAAACACACAAAGCACAAAACCAATGTAAAAATACCACAGCTCACAGGACGGTGGACCCACAAACGATCTCCAAGCAAGGTAGAATAGCAAGGTATAAACACTTTAATAGAACATTCACAATCAGTCTCCACTGTAAACAATATCTGTTAAGCGCTTTCACCCAGTCCAAATACCAGGCTTCATCATAACCATGAACGTTGTGTTCTAACAGTTTAAATAGCAAATATACATCATGTGATTACCCCCTCCCACCAATAAAATAATTAAAAATATGTTTAAAATATATGTTGTACATACATAACCATAATGCTTCCATCGTTAATAATACATTAATACTTTAATACATTAATACATAAAACATTCTGTAAAATCCCAACAGCTGAAAAACTATAAATGCAATACATTTAGAGAAAAACACTTTATAATCTGGCAGCCCTTAACTTCAAGACGCTGCTAATATTAATGTTGTCATTGAGCTCTGGGGCTCTCCCTGCGTCTAATCTCAGTTGTCAAAGCAACTCTTTGCCTTCAAGTCTCGATTCTCAACTACCACTTCGGGGATCAATCAAGACCTGTTCCAGGACCAGGAACTTAATGTCCATATCCTTACAAACTAGGGCATGCTTATAAAAAGTATTAGAATCCTTACCCTTACTGACATCATACATGTGCTCATACACTCTCTTTTTCAAGTGCCTTTCCGTTTTCCCTATATAAAAACGTATGCAAATCGTGCATACCCCCATTTATACCACACCCTGGGTCCTACAATTAAAATATTTGGATGCTTGAATTTTTATTTTCCTAGAAGGGATATACATGGAAACTTGATTTAACATGTAACAACATTGATGACAGGCTCCGCATTTATAAGTACCTTCCTTTACTCTATCCTGCCTTTCCTGGGAGTCAAACCCTCTTTCCACTAACTCCTTAAGGTTCATGTCCCTTCTCCTTAGAAACTGGGGATGTGTGGGGAGAAAACTAGAAATTTCCTCATTCACACTTAGTATAGACCAATACTTCATGGTTATTTTTTTCTACTTCAGATGATGGTTTGGAAAAAGTATGTATAAAGGCTCCTTTCAATTTAGATGTTTCTGTGGTGCACTTGGTATGCTCAGATGTTCCAATGCCCAATATAGGGAAGAATTTTGAGTCTCTATTATCAATAACTTCCCTCACTACACTATCTATAAGTTTTTTAGGGTAATCTCTCTCTAGAAAAAGTGAAGGGACATGAACCTTAAGGAGTTAGTGGAAAGAGGGTTTGACTCCCAGGAAAGGCAGGATAGAGTAAAGGAAGGTACTTATAAATACGGAGCCTGTCATCAATGTTGTTACATGTTAAATCAAGTTTCCATGTATATCCCTTCTAGGAAAATGAAAATTCAAGCATCCAAATATTTTAATTGTAGGACCCAGGGTGTGGTATATATGGGGGTATGTACGATTTGTATGAGTTTTTATATAGAGAAAACGGAAAGGCACTTGAAAAAGAGAGTGTATGAGCACATGTATGATGTCAGTAAGGGTTAGGATTCTAATGCTTTTTAGCCCTAGTTTGTAAGGATATGGACATTAAGTTCCTGGTCCTGGAACAGGCCTTGATTGATCCCCGAGGTGGTAGTTGGGAATCGAGACTTGAATACAAAGAGTTGCTTTAGCAACTGAGATTAGACGCAGGGAGAGCCCCAGGGCTTAATGACAACATTAATATTAGCAGCGTCTTGAAGTTAAGGGCTGCCAGATTATAAAGTGTTTTTCTCTAAATGCATTGCATTTATAGTTTTTCAGCTGCTAGGATTTTACAGAATGTTTTATGTATTAATGTATTAAAGTATTAATGTATTATTAACGATGGAAGCATTATGGTTATGTATGGACAACATATATTTTAAACATATTTTTAATTATTTTATTGGTGGGAGGGGGTAGTCACATGATGTATATTTGCTATTTAAGCTGTTAGAACACAATGTTCATGGTTCTGATGAAGCCTGGTATTTGGACTGGGTGAAACCGCTTAACAGATATTGTTTACAGTGGAGACTGATTGTGGATGTTCTATTAAAGTATTTATACCTTGCTATTCTACCTTGCTTGGAGATCATTTGTGGGTCCACCGTCCTGTGAGCTGTGGTATTTTTACATTAGATTTGATTTGTGCTTTTTAATTTCTACTCGTTTGGGTTCTCAGCTTGCACAGTTGACAAGGACTGCAGACAGGATCAAATCCAAAAGTATATGTGTAATATTTTGGTCTGCTGACAAAATGAAAATAACATTTTCTCGGTGCCTTGTTCTTTAGCTTATGGCAGTCTTGGTCTTTTTTGGAGAGTATTGTCACTTTCGGCATTCCATAGTCATCCATGGAGGATTTCAGCAGACATGCAGTCATTGCTTATAGCTTTTGTTGTTATACATGAAGATTTCATAAGCATCCATTAACATTGATAGGGGCACGTATCAAGCCTTGTGTCTTTCTTTCCTAAGCTTGTGCACCCTCAGTTACTCCAGGCTACAAGTACATCCTTCCTGTTATCAGCCGGTCATGGTATACAGTGAAAATTATGGGTGGTATCAGTTGTGATGTATGTTTCAGTGGGCTACTGCATAAATCCTAGTGGAATCCTAAGAGTTCAGGTTAACACTTGGGGTGCATTTTTCTGACTTACCCGATTGTTGTTTCCTTATTTAATGTAATAAGTTATGGTTTTCGATCGGGTTAGGATTCTCTGGTGGGGTCAGTCTACTGTGCTCATTTTGAGGTATTCCTCAGTTGAAGCTGCGAATGGTCTTTCTTGGGCTCTGAGCAAGTGATGTGACAGTTGTTTTCATGAATGTGTGGTGACAGTGGGAGGAGTGGGGCTGACCCATATTTCTCAAATGGAGGTTTTCGGATAAATTCACAAATCATCGAGGGTGCTTCATGGGTTGGGGAAGGATGGACAAGTCAATAAGCTACAAAGTAACTCTTGGGTTAACAAGTAATGCTAAAAAATAGTTATACTATACAGCTGTATCATGCAGGAGTGGGTAGAGGGTGTACACAGTTTTGTTCTCTGCTATGGTTGGGTTGGTTCTGCAGTAGGTTTGTGATTGTCATGGCTAATCAGTGAGAACTGAATTCTCTACAGACTGCCAACTCAGTTTCAAGTGCATGTCCTTCAGTAAATGCATGGTAACAGAAGACCTTGGCACTCTGGCAGCTTTATTACAAGTGGGAGCAGTGATTGGAACTGGTCCCTGATGTTGGGCTTTGTTCCTTAATTAATTTTGTTTGTCCAGTGATTTCTTGGTACAAGGTTGAGAGCTATGGTTTGGGCTCATTGGCAGTTGCAATGCTGGTGGCGACAGCTCTGGGTTTTTCACTGGTTGGGAATAGCCATTATTAGCAACTTGTTGGGGTTGGCAAACAACAGTGAAGATCCGATAAGGAGATCACTGTGGAGTGCTGTCGCTAAATGGCATACATTTGCATTTCAGACATTTTCCTCTAAGGGATGCATGATGACACAAGTCCTGTTATTGGGGCAACCTTCTAAGAGCAATATTTAAAATGCTTCCTATTAGGGGGGACTTGCCTTTTGTGAAATAATTTAGTAGGGGTTGTTGTGTGAAAGTTTTTGTCAGTCGGGGAAAGGAGAGATCCATAAATAGGTTTTCGGAGGCGTGGGGCTCGTGAGGTATAGTAGGGTGAGCTGCGTATGTGTGGGGACGGTTTTGGGCTCCATTTTTAATTATCTCAGTCAAGTCAGGGAAGCTGGGCATGGATTCCTAGCAGTGGTCTGTGGTACACACACGTAGAACCACTCTAGCCAGGGTGGTGCAGTGGTGCAGTAGTTTGTGTCACTCCAGAATTAGAGGTTCTCTGGTTTGATTCTCAGCTGGGTGCTTTTGTGTGGATGCTAAATGTGGGGGGGGGGGCTCCTTGCATTCGTGTGGGTTTCCCCAGGTGCTCATGTTTCTTCCCACATTACAGAGACATGCATCTGGAGAGTTTCTCTTTAGGCCTATGCTGATAATTGGCTCATTTCAAGTCGGGCTTTCCTGATAAACAAATGTAATATTGGTATCATGGCTAATTGATAGACTGCACTGGGGGTGGCAGAAGGCTTTTAATGTACTGAACAAAACATATTGTAAATTAAGTATTTTAAACAATAAGACGGACAAATCTTACAATATTGGTTTTGTAGTAAAGACCCACAAGACAGGGAAGCAAAGAAAGGAGGGAACGGTTAGTAATAGTAATAAAAAAAGGGGGGGGAAAGAAATGGAGCACCACTATTAGGCTTCCAAAACTGTTTTCCCAAACATTTTATGCTATCACAGAGAGCTGGGCCAAGACACAGAACCTTTTTTGGTGGGACTGCCATCTGTAGTAGTTTCCCAGAGCTTCAGGAAAGGAATCTGTCAGTATAGTGTTTCAGTGGTTCATCTCAGCATTCACTTTACAAGTGGATATATCTTTTCACAGTTTGTGGACTATTTCATGGGGTAGTTATACCACTGTTTAATAGCAGTAGTTAGGGTAATTAGAAAGAAATATGCTGTCCATTTTAAAATAAGGCATGTAAATTTGGTCGCAGGGTGATATGATGTAGGTGAAGTAGGAATGTATTAGAGGGTTCCTTGCTGAATTTTGAGTTTCAGACTCTGTACCCGTTGGAAGATTGGTACTGATACAAAACCTATTCTATCAGCTTCTGCAGCTGGTAAGAGCAATATTGGAAATGGTGTTTATTTTGGGGTCCTTTTCCTGCTGTTATTTACAGCTAAGTTTCGATTTCACCCCATAGAAGATTGAGAGGTATGGCCTCACCGTTGATTTTAGTAGAATGTCCCGAATGTGCTTTATAGTTGGTTGGTTTCTTCATAGTCGGTGGTTTTGGCAATTAGTGGTAAGGAGTAAAGACTAATTTAGGAAAGGTCAGATATTTCAGTCTCCTAATTTGTACCATCAAAGGATACCTTGTTATTTATGGCTTGTGAACAGTTTTCATTCTAGAAGGTTGATAAGCATGGGGCTTTGTCATTATCACCTAGGATAAGAGGTGGAGAGGTAGGAGGTTTCAGAGCAGTTGCAAACAAAGGGGATTAAAAGGGGCAGAATGTGGTATGCATGCTTATGGTATATGATAGCATATTACAGCTTCAGCTGGGAAAAGTTAGCAGGCTATATAAATGTAGCTATATAATATTATTAAAAAAAGAAATAAATAAATACATAATGGGGGAGTGGGAAGGGGTAGAAAGGGAGCCTCAATTCCAAATTACATTGGAAAGTTGATGGGGGAGAATATTGCTGGAGGTTCCCTTGATAGCGTGCAATATTAAGATGTTTTGTGTGACAGTGAATTTATTGTTTCTTTCTGTTATAGATCAATGATGGAAGACTGCACAGTGGACATGGTGCTAGTAGCTGCAATGATGTGCAAGGAGGTTGTAATGGGATGTGCGCAAAGTTGCATTACTCACTGATCTGAAGGTGTGGGAAGTGCAGAATGGCAGCAGTCAGTGGCCTGAAGGAAGCAGATGTTAAAGGTGAGAAGAGTAGCATGGGTTCTGGTCAGTGAACTGAAGGAAGTAGGCTTGAAAGGTGATGGAGGTTCTTATGGTAGAGGTTCCAGTCACTAGAGTAGTATGCAATGATGTCCTAGAGAGGGGAGGGCAGAGTGTGTAGCACTCCATGGTCTACGTAAATAGAATTGAAGGCTATGGTTCAATTGGGGGGGGTAGTGATTGTATTTTGGTGGTGGACAGAGTATATTGCATAGTGGGACTTTTGGAAAGAAATCTCAATTTTTGTTATTACATATTGGGTGGAAAATAGGGATGCAGATAGGCAGGTCAGTGGTAAGTGTCCTTGTATGTCACCAAAGCCATAGATGAGGTTAAGGTGGTTCACACAGCCTATCTAGATCTCGCCAAGGCTTTTGACACCATCCCCCACTCTGGCATTATAGACAAACTCACTAAACTAGGTATAAATCCCTATGTCACAAGATGGGTTGGCAACTGGCTCACTGACAGAACCCGCACTGTGAAAGTAGCAGACTCTAAATCCACCTTCAGACCAGTGACAAATGGAGTACCACAGGGTTCAGTCCTAGGTCTTCTCCTGGTTGGTATCTACTTCTCTGAAGAACAGGCTAACACAGAAGGTGTTTGGCTAACAAAGTTTGCAGATGACTGCAAACTAAGAGCCATAATCAAAACTCCTAATGATGTGGATATCCTACAAAAGGGCCTCACTGAGACAGATGCCTGGTGTCAAAGCCATGGCCACAAGCTCAATGCCAAAAAGTGCATTGTCATCCCTTTTGGTAAAAACTCTGTACCCATGAACTACCCCATAGGTGGCAGTCTACTTAACACTGAAAGTGTGATAAGAGACCTCGGGATACAGATGGACAGTAGTCTCTCCTTTGATAATCACATCACCACAGTAGTCAGGAAATTCTTCTATGTGGCACACCTCATCACAAAAGGTTTCTCATCCAAGAAAAAAAGAGGTCATTGTTCCCTACAACTCATCACTCATTAGACCCATTATAGAGTATGACGCCCCTTTTGGCATGTACATCACAAGACATCTACAACAACTGGAAAGGCCACAGAAATACCTCACTAAGAGGATTACCAGCCTCAAACAGATGCCCTATGCAGACCGTCTCAAAGAACTCCAGCTTTAATCTGTCGCATATCGCCTACTCAGAGGCAATCTCTGCCTAACATACAAAGCTATGTCAAACCCAGAGCTGTTGGACATGCTCCACATAAAAAAATCCCAATCTCCCTGAGCTACACACTATAGGGACCAAAACCTTGTCACCACAATAAACAGAACATGCTGGAGGGATAGATTCCTGTCCCAGAGACTTCCCATACTATGGAACAAACTACCTATCTATATCAAACAAAGCTCCTCATTAGCACTCTTCAAGAAAACCTTGATGATTGGATGGGAGATAGGAAATTCACCCCGGGGATCACTTCTGTGGCTCTGTTTGACAGGGGCACAGGAAAATAATTTTCTTGGTTGGCAAAAGCCAGGGTACCGTTTGGCTAGGCTTATATAGGCCCTAGGGCCAATAGCCTAGTACCTACCTATGAACCTATGTATGGTTTTACATGGCGATGAGTAAGGTTTTGGAGTTGACTTAAGCATGTAAGGCTCTGGGACTTGTTAGGACATTACTGGTAGTTAGGGTACAGATGGGTTAAGGTACAGACATTATACAAATTATGATTATTATAGTATTGGAGAGGGATCACTGAATTATTTTAACCATTTAGTCAACTGTTGGTTTTGGGTATTTATATGACAGGGTGTTGGGTTGATGATAGGGATCCAGTTTGGTTTAGCGGGGATTTGGAACACAGAATGACATTTGGCTTAGTCCTTCTTTTGTGGGTGGTTAGGTTTGACAAATTTTGGCATGAGGGAGGGGGAACAGCCTGGTCAGGCTGGTGGGTGGAGAAGAGGGACAGGCTTGCCCTCTTCTGTTCCCCCTCTGGTGTTTGGATGTTCATTTCAGTGATTTGGAGAAAGGAAAGTGAGCAGCTGGAGGATGCTTGCTAAATAGTTAAGCAAGTAGAGGTAAGGATGCTGCTTATTTGATTGGAAGGTAATTTAATGAATGGTGTATGAAGTGAAATGGGGACGCTGCTTCATAAGTAAGGTAAACATGTAGAGGTATGAACGCTGTTTACTGGGTGAGGATGAGTAAGGTCATGTCGTCCTGAATTATTTGATTGGATGGGTAATCCAATAAATGGGATATGAAGTGAGTCTTGGATGCTGCTTCATAAATAAAGTAAGCGAGCAGAGGTATGGACACTGCTTACTGGAGCATGTTGAGTAGGTATGCTGTCCTGATTAATGTTGCAAGGATGTTTATGCTGTGATTAAAAGCAACTATACTATGTCCAGTTGTAATTAATAAATTTGGTGATCAAAGATATGTTATGGAAGTTAATAAAGGTCGTCAAATGTCATTCGGTGTGATGTGTTTATTGAAGGGGACCAGGACAAATGAGGTTTGGCAACAAACCAATTTTTCCAAGGGCATCTTCAGAAGGGGCTAGATTCATATATTAGTGGGAGTTAAGTGGGTTGGGGAGATGAAAAGGTTAAATGGTAGGAGGGATGATAGGAAAAAATTGGGTATGGGTGGGGAGGGGCTTAATGGGTTTAGACAAGTGTAGTTGGGTAAGTAGCCACATTTTGGCATGAACTTGCTACTCACCCTCCCTCCCCTTTTTTGTTGGTGGATTGGTAGGCATTGTGGTTATTCTATCAGGCGAGTAGGCGCAGAAGAGGGATAGGCTTGCCCTCTTCTGTTCCCCCTCTGGTGTTTGGATGTTCATTTCAGGGATTTTGGGAAAGGAAAGTGAGCAGCTGGAGGATGTTTGCTAAATAGATAAGCAAGCGGAGGTAAGGACGCTGCTTGTTTGGTTGGAAGGCAATTCAATGAATGTTGTATGAAGTGAGATGGGGACGGTGCTTCATAAGTAAAGTAAGCATGTAGAGGTATGGACGCTGCTTACTGGGTCAGGTAAGGTCATGTCGTCCTGAATTATTTGGTTGGATGGGTAATTCAATAAATGGGATATGAAGTGAGTCATGGATGCTGCTTCATAAATAAAGTAAGCGAGCAGAGATATGGACACTGCTTACTGGAGCAGGATGAGTAGGTATGCTGTCCTGATTAATGTTACAAGGATGTTTATGCTGTTATTAAAAGCAACTATACTATGTCCAGTTGTAATTAATAAATTTGGTGATCAAAGATATGGAAGTTAATAAAGGTCATCAAATGTCATTCGGTGTGATATGTTTATTGAAGGGGACCATGACAATTAGAACATGGAAAGTATAATACTATATAAAGGGATATTTCCTGTTTGATTAAGTTTTCTAATAAGTAGTAATGGACGAAGTGAAGATATATAAATAGTAGATCTAGTGCCTTCTACACCCCTGGAAATGTGTTAATTACACATTAGACATACCCTGGAGGGCATTATCGCACTTAGAAAATGGCCTTTCTGTAAAATTGTTGTGTTTTACTTATTTATTTATTTTTCAAGTATTATATATATTTTTTTATATATTTATGATGTAAAATAGTTCCTCTGCCTAATGTTTCAGACTTGCTGTAGCATATGTTAATGGTGTTGGAGGAAGCATTTTACATCTAAAATATTACACTTGAAAAAAAAAATCCAGGTATTTACTTTATTTTTTGGTCCCTTACTCCTAAAACATTTGGTTTATTGCCAGTCATTGGAGACAGCAGTTGCTAAATAATGACATACCTTTGAATTTCAAAGTTTTATTTCCTTCAGAAAATTCATGCTAACACAAATCATTTTATTTAAGCAAGTCTGTAATTTTATAAGATCAATAACTAAAATCTATTCTTATGATTATACAGCTCAGCAAGCCCCTGCCTGGTGCCCTGCAGAGTTCTACAGCAGCGGAGAGACAAAAGAGAGACTTTGGAGTGATTAAGTATCATTTTTCTGCATTTTCCTGCTGCCTTTAGCTAATTCCACCTAAAACGCTAATTATTTAGAGTTTCTGTGATTTAAAAAGCTTGTTTCAGCTACATATTGTACTTATTTTATTGCCTGCACTTTAACAAAGTTGTTTTTGTGTTAAAATTACCTGTTTAACTGTTGTGGGCTACACACTCAAGTGTGATAGCAATTTCTGTGCATTTAAAGTGTTTTTTTATTGTATCTGCTTTATTTTCTGAAAAACAAAACAAATATATATATATATATATATATATATATATATATATATATATATATATACTTGTTTTCCTGCCTTCCTAAACTAGTATAGTCCACTTTTCAGGTTAGTGCTGCATTCAGGGCTGTGTTACAAGTTTCTGTGTTTGCACATGCCTTACTTGGATAGAAGGAAGTTTCTCTGTTCACCTGTGAAAGAAGGGAGCTTTGAGCAGCCTATCTGTCCCTGGAGGAGTGGTTTCAGCCCAGAAATTAGTAGTTTATTGGCTATTTTGGGCTAATTTCTATCTCTTTCATTTCCCTGCTATAAAACCCACATTAACGCGGTTTTGTTTGCCCAGCAGTGCCGGTTAGCTAGGGTATAACTATTCCCGGCTCCACAAAGTCTAGTCTTCAATTTTTCCCTTGGAACTAGACAAACTTTCAACTGAAGCACTCAAACCATTCACTTCTCAGCCCAGGACTTGCTCAAAACTCATAGCAAGCACTAATAAACCTTTGCACTAGACCCCCCCCCCCCCCATACTGTAGAGAAGGACGAGGTTCTCTATTTGACCTCACCAGCCTATCAGTAAAACAGCTCCCTGTACCTATCCAGGTATGTCCAAAGGGCAGTTTCAGGTGTACTGTCTGGTCCAACTGGTGAATCTGGGCATTTTGAGGCAATGTTACAACTGCCTCATGTACACAGACAACCCTCTTCTCCTACCACCAAACACTAATACATGCGAGAGATGCAATTATACAGCCAAACTGGAGGCTAAGCTCTCTCAACTCAAGACTGGACCAGACAGTCAAGAGGAGAAGGGCATTACTTGCATCACACCAACAGTCTCACATAGACCTATGAAACCTGCACTGGCAAAAAACACACATAAATACACAAAAACATGCTTGGAGGCTCTAAAGAAAAATCTGCAAAAGCAACAGAGACCTTCAAAGCAGACATCCAAGCAGCCTCCACCCCCCCCCCCCAACACAAACCATGAAACACATACTTCAAAAAACCAGTGTGCCATGAAATCACAGCCCTTAAGGCAAAATAACATACCCAACACCCTAGTAATAGGTGACTCTATAGTCAGGCACACTGACATCCCACTGACTAGACTGAACAAGAAGAAGGTTACTGTTAGCTGCCTGTTGGGTGCCAGGATCCTCCACATAACACAAGCACTCAGGTCACTCCAGGAACAAGTACAAATATGACACTGTCATTGACCATGTTGATGTGAATGACCTGAGCTGTACCTCCCTGGACTACATGAAAAGAAACATGGAAGAGCTCTCTGATCACGTAGCCCAGGCCGGTATGACCCTGAGTTGCATCCTGCCCTCACCAAGAATGATTCCACGGTATAAAGAAAAATTATCAATTTCAACAACTGGCTAAGCTTCTGGTGTCATTCAAAGGGGATCCAGAGTCTGTCAGCCTGGGATGACATGCCCGACAAGCCAAGCTGCTTCGCTACTACAGACAGCTTGCACCAGTCACCGTTAGGCTTTTGAATACTGGCCAAGGTTCTTGCCACCCCCATAGTGCCTTTTTTAGGCAAGGCTCAAAAGACAAACCCATCACCGTAAATAGCACAAGTAACAAAAAACTGAGGGTAATGCTACTCAATGCCAGAAGTCTAAACCTCAAAATGCACGCACTCGAGGCACTCCACAGTATGGAGAAAATCGATATATGTGCAGCAACAGAAACCTGGTTTAAGGCACCAGAGAGCACCCCAGCACTACCAGGCTACAAATCATACCATACATTTCAGCCACAAAACCCAGACCGAAATACAAAAGGCAGGGATGTATCCATATTCATCAAGGATACCCACACCTCCAGGTTAGTGGCACAGCACGATGCTTCAGAGATCATCCATGTGCAGCTAACAATGGGCAGAACTGCAATTCAAATTGTAGCTTGCTACAGATCACCCACCATGTCTCAGGACCCGCATTCTGCATTTCTGGAAACAGTCGGAAACATAAAGGTCCTACCAAACACCCTGATATTGGGTGATTTCAATTACCCAAACATTAACTGGGTGAACTATTCAAGTACTAACTCCCTTGCCCAACATTTCCTAGAATTTATAAACTCAAATGCCCTGGATCAACTGGTCAAAACCCCCACCAGAGTTGACAACATATTGAACCTGGTCATCACCAACATAGGCGACAGGTGTTCCACACTGGAGGTGAACCCCTCACTGGTTAGATCTGACCATAAACTAATCACTCTGGATATCCACATTCCTCCCCCACCCCCAGTCAAAGAAACCATCGTGAAAACTTTTCAAAAGCAAACTTCACGTTAATTAAGACAGAGGTGGAAAGTTTCAAATCCCCCATGCTAAAGGATAACACTGCCCAAGTTGCAAAATCCTTTACTAATGCACTCTATGGGCACCTACAAGAATGCATGGATCATGCTATCCCAAGCAAAACCAAGACTCACTCCACCAAGAAAAGGAAACCAGTCTGGTGGACCCCTGCCATAAACAAGCTGCACAATAGGAGGAGGAAACTAGTACAAAAAAAGAGTAAAATCCCAGGTAGGGACAACATCCCTGATCAGTATCAGCAAGAAACTATGATCCCTCATAAAATCATCCAAGGCTAGATTCTAAAGAAAAATTGCCAAGGACTCCAAAGATAACCACAAGGTATTCTTTAGCTATGTCAAGAATCAAAGTGGCAATTCCCAGATCTGCTCAGAGTTAGCGCAGAATGGCACAAAATACACTGAACCGACCGATATTGCCAACATCCTGGCAGACAGGTTCAGTGCAAACTTCACCCCCAAAAGGGCCCATAACCATACCAGAAGAATGTAGTGCCCCTGAAATCACAGACACAGGTTAAAACAGCCCTCTCCAAAGCCAAAAACACTGCATCAATGGGACCGGATGGTGTCCCAGGCTGCATCCTACATGAGCTCAAAGATGAACTAACCCCTCACCTAAACACACTGTTCAAACTCAGCCTCTCCACAGGCTACATGCCCATAGAGTGGCGCACAGCACGGTTATTCCACTCTGCAAAGGTGGAGCCACAACAGGCCCCAGTAACTATCTCCCTATAAGCCTGACTAGCTTGGTCTGCAAGGCTATGGAGTGCATCATCATGGTTCATAGGTTCATAGGTTCATGGGTTCATAGGTTGGTACTAGGCTATCGGCCCTAGGGCCTATACAAGCCTCACCATAACAATTCCCTGGCTATTTCTTTCCACACTATTTACTTCCCTGGACCCCTGTCTAGCAGAGCGACTGACATGATCCCCGGGGTGAATTTCCTTTCTCCCATCCAATCATCAAGGTTCCTTTTGAAGAGGGCCAAAGAGGCGCCCTGCTTGACATGTATGGGCAGTCTATTCCAGAGTCTGGAGAGTCTCTGGGTCAGGAACCTATCCCTCCAGCATGTTTTGTTTATTGTGATGACAAGATTTAGATCCCTGGAGCATGTGGCTCTGAGGGATTGGGATTTCTTTAAATGTAGCATGTCCAACAGCTCTGGGTTTGACATGGCCTTGTATGTTAAGCAGAGATCGCCTCGGAGCAGACGATATGTAACAGAGTATAGCTGGAGTTTTTTAAGGCGGTCAGCATAGGGCATCTGCTTTAGGCCTGTGATTCTTTTAGTGAGGTATTTCTGTGGCCTTTCCAATTGTTGCAGATGTCTTGAGAGGTACATACCAAATGGGGCATTGTATTCTATAATGGGTCTAATGAGGGATGAGTACAGTGGGACGATGACCTCCTTTTTTCTGGATGAAAAGCCCTTAGTGATGAGATGTGCCACATAGAAGGATTTCCTGACTGTTGTGGCGATGTGGTTATTGAAGGTGAGACCACTGTCCACCTGTGTCCCTAAGTCTCTTATCACACTTTCGGTGTTTAGTGTACTGCCACCTATGTGATAATTCATGGGTACATGATTTTCCCAAAGGGGATAACTATACATTTCTTGGCATTGAGCTTGAGCCCATGGCTCTGGTACCAAGCATCTGTTTCTGTAATGCCCTTTTTAGAGTATCCACATCATTTGGGGATTCAATAATGACTCCCAGTTTGCAGTCATCTGCAAACTTTGTTAGCCAGAGTCCCTTAGTGTTGGCCTGTACTTCAGAGAAGTAGATGCCAAGCAAGAGAGGTCACAGGACTGAACCCTGAGGTACTCCACTTGTCACTTGTCTGGAACTGGATTTGGAGTCAGCTACTTTTACAGTGTGGGTTCTGTCAGTAAGCCAGTTGGCAACCCATCGAGTGACATAGGGATTAATGCCCAGCTTAGTATGTTTATCTATGATTCCAGAGTGGGTGATGGTATCAAAGGCCTTGGCGAGGTCCAGATAGGCTGTGTGGACTGCCTTACCCTCGTCCATGGCTCTGGAGACTGATTCAAAGAAGTCAATAAGGTTCAGGAGACAAGATGGATCTCATTAACAGAGACATTGGGAACCTCCAACACTGGACCCTACCCAGTTCGGCTTTGTTAATGGCAGATCATGCTTCCTAAACCTGGTGGACTTCTTTGAGACAATTACCAAGGCTATAGATGAGGTAAAGGTGGTCCACACAGCCTACCTAGACCTTGCAAAGGCCTTCGACACCATTCCCCATTCTGGTATTATAGACAAGCTCACCAGCCTGAACCTAAACCCCTACATCACACGATGGGTTGCCAACTGGCTCATGGACAGAACCCACATGGTAAGAGTTGTGGGAGCTATGTCTGACTCTAAACCGGTTACAAGTGGTGTTCCCCAGGGCTCAGTCCTTTGACCCCTCCTGTTCGGCATATACTTTTCAGAGGTAGAGGCAAGCACCAGAGGACTATGGCTGACCAAGTTCACAGGTGACTGCAAACTAGGGGCTATAATTGACTCTCTGGCTGACACAGACATCCTTCAAAAGGGTCTCACTGAGACAGATGCCTGGTGTCAAAACCATGGCCTCAAGCTAAATGCCAAAAAGTGCATAGTCATCCCCTTTGGAAAAAACAAAGTACCCACAAACTTCCACATAGGTGGTAGCCCCCTAAATACGGAAGACAAAATAAGGGATCTGGGGACCCAAGTAGATAGTAATCTCTCCTTTGATAATGACATTGTCAAAGTGGTTAGAAAATCCTTCTTTGTGGCCTACCTAATCACAAAAGGGTTTGCATCCAAATCAGAAGAGGTCATTGTGCCCCTCCATGTATCACTCATCAGACCCATCGTAGAGTACAATGCCCCATTTGGGATGTACCTTACAAGACACCTGCAACAGCTGGAAAGATCACAGAAATGCCTCACCAAGAGGATCACTGGCCTCAAACAGATGCCCTATGCAGCTCAACTGGAGAAACTCCAGCTGTACTCGGTTGCATACCGCTTACTCAGAGGTGATCTCTGCCTGACATACAAGGCCATGTCCAACCCAGAATTGATGGACATGCTCCACCTAAAGAAAACCATATCCCCTCGAGCCACACACTCTAGGGATCTAAACCTCACCACAACAATAAATAGGACGTGCTGGAGGGCTAGATTCCTGTCCCAGAGACTTCCCATGCTCTGGAACAAGATTTCTATCTACATTACACAGAGCTCCTCACTAACAGTCTTCAAGAGAAACCTTGATGAGTGGATGGGAAACAGAAAGTTTACCCCAGGGATCACTTCAGTGGCTCTGCTGGACAGAGGCACAGGGAACTAATCATAGGGGACGGCAAAAGCCAACACATTCTGGCTAGGCTTAGAAATGCCTTTGGTCAGATAGCCTAGTACCTACCTATGAACCTTTCTCCCCTTTTATTTTAGGTTTTATCCAGATTTCTTCAGCTGAAGGGTCCAGAAGTATACAAACCTCTTTGCTGCTGCCAGTGGTAGATCTCACTCACTTTCTCTCTCACACACACACATACACACACACACACACACACACACACACACACACACACACACACACACACACACACACACACACACACACACACACACACACACACACACACACACACACACACACACACACACACACACACACACACGCTTCAGAAAATGCATGCTAACACAAATCATTTAAAATATGTTCCTATTTTGAGCCTTTGTCACATTTATTTTAGGCTTATCCAGATACCTTGATCATATACATATTTTTGCAGAATGTCCAGATTTTTGCCTCATATTTTCCGTTTGCTGATCATAAAAAAAAAATGTGTTTTTTTGACAAACCACTTGGATGATCTAAAGATTAAAGTCACTAAATAATGATATGCATTTGAGTTTCAGATTTCATATCCTTCAGAAAATACATGCTAATACAAATCAGGTTACTCTTTTAACTTTCTACGTGTATAAGAGCAATATTTAAAATGTATCCCTATTTCTTTGCATTTGTCCCCCCCATTATGTCAGGCTTTGCCCAAATTTCTTGTGCTAATAGGTTGAGAACTATGCCTGAGGTTGAGAGGTACACAAAACTGCTGCTTCTGCCAGGGGATCGCTGGATCACTTTCACAATCTACTCTCTCTGTCTCTCACGCAGGCACACACGCACACACTAACACACACACACACACACACACACACACACACACACACACACACACACACACACACACACACACACACACACACACAAAATCCCTTTTGCTTTCATGCATGCACTCACACACAGACCGAAACATAAACACACATACACACACTTTTTCTGTTTGGTTTGATCAGTCTCTCTCTCTCTTAGTTTCATACACGTTTTATTTTAAAATTTTTTCTTTTTATTTTACACTTGCAGCAAAAGTGCTGCTTAGCACGTATAAAATAACAGCTCACTTGCTCTCACGTTCACTGACATGCACACATACACGCAAATAAAGACATAAACACACGCCGCCAATTTTTCTTTGTTTTCTTTTTTTTTCACATTTTACACTCACTAACCAGTAAAAGTGCTGCTTAGTGAGCGTAAAAAATGTCAGCCATTCAGTTTTCTCAGTCTGAGCTCCATGGCAGCTTGATATGCTGCCATGAAGCAGGCGACTCGTTTTTCAGCGGGCATTACTTGTACATTAATACCCTGCTGGAGAATGTTCATTCCCCAATCAGGTTGTTGATGTACAGTTTGCTCATTCTCTAATTAAGTTTAATAATCTAGTGTCTCCTGTATGATGAATAACTGTCTAATTACTTCCTGATCCCAAGTCATCCAGCCCCGCATTATGATGATGTAGTAGAAGGGAGAACAGCTCTGTAGTGGGTTGGCGTGTTTTCTGTAGCCTGCAGCAAACTTTATTACAAAGTAACCAGAATGCCGCACAAGTTATTCAGTCAGACAATACAAAAAATAAACACAGCTACATTCAAGTTGTTGTGTCTTTTGGCTTTTCCAGGTTAGGGGTTGCCACAGCAGAAATCTGGTCCATTAATGATTGGCATTAGATTTTTACATGCCGAGTTGCCAGCCCTGATGCACAACCTTCAATGAAGGTACGCCCATCCATGCATGTCTCCACACAGAAGACGCTTTAGCTGAGAATCGAACAGGACAACGTCTTACTGTGAGGCGACAACGCTACCGCAGCACCACCACCGCAGTTCGGGTAACAAAACTAAGATGGAACAGGAGTAGATTATTAATAAGGTGCATAGTGCTTGTCATACAGTATAATAAACAGATGTAAAACTAATAGATTGTTGTCTACCAATGGATTGGTTTATCACTTTTAGAAACAAACTAGAGAAGTGTGACTCGCATACATTCTGGATTTGTCCAGAATACCAGTTATAGGAAAAAAAAATAAAGATGGAAAGAAAAGAAAGAGAAAACATAGGAGTGTGAAGCATTTTTATCATTTTTGAAAGTAGGTAAAAATACTTAGCACTGTTGAATAGACAGCAGTATACCTTTTAACTTCTTTGATTAAGATTTCTGGACAAAAGCAAAAATAATTGGGGAACAAAGAATCAGATCAAGGACAGTTTTAACTATGTCTCTAATTCACTTAAAAAGTTAATAGAACAACAGATTTGTCATTAACATGCATGTCTATTGGCATTATTGACTGACTGCAATTCTCAGTGATTTACCAGAAATTCAAAACCTTTACAGGTGACAGAGCAAGCCTATGAGGCAAAATAAAGGACAGCTGAGAGGTATGGAAAGAAGGCAAAATGAAGTAGTGCTGTGTGGAATTAACAAATTTGTAAGTTGTTATACAATTCAGTATAAAAGAAAATCTCTATCACACTATAGTAAATAGCTGTCTGCTATAGAATGATCACTTTACTGCGTCTTCATTTTCACAGATGTGCAAATTATTCCAACTGTCTTTTTTTAGCACTAATTCAGTACTAAATCCTTGTGGTATGGCATACAAATGCACTGTACAGTAGTTCTGTCATTGATGTGATTGACACATTGATAGTTTTCTCCCTAAAATCCATTAGTAGACAATGATTTATTAGTTTTACATCTATTTTATTATACAGTATGCCAAGCTCTATATGTGTTATTATTTTCAATTGTTAACTGGGTAGGAAGACTGGTCCAAGGACATTTTTCAGCAACAATCCAAGCCAAAATGCAAGACACAATATAACAGCAAAATACATTTTTCACATGATTTACACAGTGTATACTAGAAAAACAAAATAATAACAGTGTATACAAGCATAAACAAAACAATAACAGAGCAATATTTGTCTGTTGTCCACTTTTATATATCAATATCTGGATAAATACATTACATAGTGTAACAATTGCCATTTGCAGAATGTCAGGTATGTTTTTTTTTGCAATGACAGTAGCTATATTAGGGTGGGAGTGACTGCAGAACTAAGTAGCCTACTAGGCTAATGCACTATGCTGTAGCTGACAGGGGCCTGGGTTTGAGATGTGACAGGGGTGATTATTTACATGGTCTAAATTATTGGCTAGGCTTGTAAGGGCCTCTAGGCCAATAGCCTAGTAACTTCCTATGCTCCTAAGAGCTATTACGAAAGAGTTTACCACATGCCAAACATCTTTAACCTTTTTACAGTTACAAATATACTCCTCAACAAGCTGATTTTTAAGAAGTCATTTGCAGAACTTGAGATCAGAAGCTAGCCTAATGTACTCATGAATTCAGTTCTAGCATGCTGGTGCAATTTTGAAGTATGCATTTTTCAGTGGATAGTTTGAAGGGTGGTCTTACCATTTGCAAACCCTGTGTTGATCTTAAGAAATTTGTAGCTTCTTTGATTTGTGGTAAATGCTTGAGAGTTAGACAATAGCAGTTTGCATATCAGTCTACCAGGAAGAGAGGCAGATCTAGAGGCAACTAGTAGTCCATTCCATTTCTGAATCATGGTGCAGTGGTCCTACATGGGACTGTCCTGATGCATTAACCTGAGCACTTTGTTCTCAGTGGTTTAGATTAGGATAATGTTTTGGGCTGACTGAACTGTTAAAATAGGTAGTCCATATTCTAATATATGTAAAGCACATGTATTGCTATAGCCTGCCTTGTCTCTGGGTTGAGAAAGTTAGATATTTTGCAAGAGAACTTTGGTTGCTAACATTTTCTGTTGTTTTTGATTGCTTGAAGGTTGAGGGCTTGGTCAGTTATAATCCCTGGGTATTTTTGTGTGGTAGCGACAGGAAAGGGGGTCCCTGAGAGGTCTGAGATGGATAGCAGAGTATTTTGTCTAAGATTCTGCGTAGTTCCTAGTAACATGATATTGGTTTTGTTAGTGATTACTGACAATTTGCTGGTGATTAACCAATTCTATATACATTTGAAATGTTCATTGAGCAATGATTTAATGTCAGATGAGTGTGTTGCTGCAGCAATAAAGACCATGTCATCTGCATATAGTGTGCAGATGCTGTTTGGGAGGTCCCATGGTAGGTCATTTACATATAGTGAGAATAAAAGAATCCCTTGTACTGAATCTTGTGGGACTCCTTTATCAATGTTACCAGCCAGGTGATCTTCTTCTGTGGTTCTAATAACAACAGTTCTGTTTGCCACTTAATTATGAAACCAAAAGGTCATGTTCTATGAAAACCCATAGAGTTCTAGTTTGTGCCGTAGGTGGGTATGGTCCACTGTTTCAAAGGCTCTTTTAAGATCCAGGAATATAACTCCTTTTAGGAGCTCTGCTTCCATGTTCTTATAAATTGGATGTATAAGTGACTTGATAGCTGTGAGGCTACTGTACCTGCGTGGAAGCCATGTTGTTTATTACTTGGGGTGTTGCACTTAGACATGTACTCTAGTATTTGTTCATAGATGAACTTTTTAAGTATTTTGGCTAATGGACAGAGATTTTCAATGAGTCTAAGGTCATTGGCTGAGATGGCATTGTGCACTCTGGGAAGGGGAATAATATGGACATCTTTAAAAGTATAGGGCAGGGTACTGGTAGTGAAAGTGAAGTTGAAAATATGTGCTACTGGCTTGCAAAGGCATTTGTCTCTTTGCTGTAAGATAAGGGGGTGTGTTTGGTGAGAAATATGCAGGTCAGTTGACTTTATCGAGCTTTTTCTGTGACTTATTTTGAGGTGACATTTGTGAAGTAGGGTAGAAGATGAAGGTGGTAGGTTGCTGATAAATTGTTGGGAGTCTGCTGTGGGTGGGCTGGCTATGTTTTTTGATATTTCTTTTGATAGTTTGGCAATGGATTAAGGTTGTCTATCTTTCGGAAGAGTTTGTTGTTAGCAACAGGTTTGATTGTCTGCCAGGATTTTTTGAGGGTGCCAAGTGAGTTTATTTGTGTATTCTTGATTACTGAGATTTAACTGTTTTGGATAGGGAGCTAACATCCAGCTCTGAGTTTGCAATGTACACTATGAAGGTTTAAGTTGAGTGGGTCTGATTTGCAGTTATTCCATGCTTTATTTCTGAGGGTTTTTATTTTTTTGAGTGCATTTCTGGAGACTCTGGGGGTGATAGAGCTCTGCTTAGATGACTCTAAGAATCCATCTTGGGCCAAGCCTTGGCTCTTCATGATACTTACTGATTTATAGTCTGACTGAGTAACTGATTGTGCTGCATTCTGCTTACTTTCTAATAAAATCTGCTACAGACTGCAGAAAGCATGCCAACCCAGCACAGAAGTGCTCCCCCTCTAATGTATCATCAGATGGTAGGGTTGTAGGAGATAGAATAAGGAAGGAATTGAACAGTTGCTCAGCATTCAGTAAACAGAAACACCAGTTTATTAAACTTAATATAGGGCCACTGAAGCAACTAAACTAAAAACTATGCATTTAGAATAAGAAAGCCCACTTAAGATTAGGACTTAATTATAGCAACAATAAATGGCAAAAAAAAACTTTGCAAAATTTGCACTTAATCTTTCACTCTCCAGCATGGGTATAAGAATTATACAACAAATGCCTTGAGTATATTAAGCATGTAAGTTGAAAGATGGACGTAGCAATAAGGATATAACTAAAGAATGGATATTTTTTGAAGACATATTTATTTATTTATTTATTTAAGTACTAGGGAAGTAGCCTTGGTGTGAGTGTAAGAGATGCATGGTAATATGACAGAGGAAAACATTCTGTGCTAGATTCCAAAAGAGTTGCTCTCAGTGTAAGTCTGTCCTGATTCTAAAAGGCTTAATCTCAGTGTAAGTGACTTACTTCATGTAAGTAATATCTATAAACAGGCTTGCAGAGTGGGCCAGATTCTAAAACATCTGCTCTCAGCCTGCTGTCAGTGCAAGTGGTCACTTACACTAAGAGCAAGTGTTTTGAAAGCAGGCCCTCTGTATTAAATCCGTGTACTATACCTGCTCTTTTTTTCTTGCTGTTATGGTTAGCATGAATACATAATGGATATCAGCTAGACCTGATAGGTATATTAGATCATATATAAAAGACTATAAGGAGGGAGAGCCAATCTTTGTACAGTGAAATCATCAGTCATGATGACGGTTTTCTGACTAATAAAGGTAATGCCTTTTGATATGTTACAACCAAATAGATTGTGGGAGATCAGATATTCTGTTTTCTCATCTCCTGTTGGTTATTCTGATAGGTATTTCAGGTGGCAGGTGGCTGAATCTGAAAATAATACAGGCTGACAATGTGTGAATAGGGAATGCGCAGAGTATAGAGAAGAGTTGGATGATCAAATGAAATAAATGATGTGTGATATGAATGAAATGTACTACTTATGTTTCTCAAGCTCTACAGGCCACACAAAGTAGTGGATTACTTAAAAATAAGTCTGACCAGAGCAAAAGAAAGGATGTTTTCTGCATCCCTTATTGGGCAGTCTGATGGGTAGCTGATATATTTTAGAAAATATAGGGGCAGGAATGTAAAAGAGCTGAAGTACAAGTTTTTGAAATTGTGGTGCGTATCAAGAAGATGTGGTATTTAAACTGGCACTCCCCATTATGTTGAGTTCTAAATCGATAAGAATATAAAAAATAATAGAGTGGACAACGGCTAGTGTGTTATAATATTAGCTAAAAATAAGCAGAAAAGATTAGTTGTTTGAGGCAAGAGCAAATGGTGAATCTATCACTTGAATTTCAGGATAATGTCAGTGCAATGTGATGGACATAGTTGCCTGCTTGTTGACAGATGAGTTTTGAGGAAGAGGTTAGACAGACCATATTCCAGAACAGGATAACAAATAATAAAAGAAGAATAGGAAACTTTATAATAGGGGAATAATTGTGTAAATTGGTCTTAAACGTGGGGTGTATAAGTAAGGTTAAATGATAATGCAAATGTGTTGCTTGGTATTTTAACTATTATATATTTCTGTCACGTCATAATTCTGCATTTTGTATAGAAAGATAATAACTACTGTTGTGAAGAGAGAGTAACCCAACATTCCTTTTTCTGTGTTTAATGTAACTTGTAATAGCTGATACTGATATAGTTTATATTCCAAAATTAGTTAGCCATGTAAATATTGAGAATGTATGGTGAGAATAATATTTTTTTTAGATCTATCAGTGTAGCTATTATTAGTAAACCATATCGTTTTCTTTGTAAATGTTCTTTGTACTCTTTCAACAGATTTCATGGTTCATATATGGGCAATTAAATTTCCTTATCAGTAAAGTGTTAGAATTTTCTAAAGGTTTATCCAACTCACCAGGATAGTTTGAGTGGTTATCAGCTTTAATACTAGATCTGTGACAACACATAATAATTCTTATCTATTTTGTGATGTAACATGCACAAGGGAGCTATTTATAGTGAACAGGGAGGACTTTAGGTTTCCATGTACTATGAATAGGACCCAGCAACCTTGTAATCCATCATTTAAAGATTCATATTTACTATATTCTAGGAAACCAAGTATACCTGAATTCCAATATTCAGTAAGGGCTATAATAGCAAAATTCTCAATATCCATCAAAGCTTTTAGCTGTTTGTCTTTGTTCAGGAGACTTTGAGCATTGCAATAGTAACCTCATAAAACTCTGTAAGATCTTTTCGAGTTATAGTGGGGTTTTCCTACTTAAGAGCCTTTTCTAAAAAAGCTTGATAAAAAATTTGACTTTACTATAAACAAGTCCTGCCCCATTTGAATTAAGATATAATTTATAATGTTTAAACAGGCATGAGTCAAAAACATAGTCCTCCCAGTAAGTTATAATTTTGATGTTATAAACTAAAGATAACTGCTTAAGCCAAATAATTCCATTTACGTGGTTGTATTATTTCATTTAAAATCACTTGTACATCAGCTTTCCCAAACTCTTCAAGTAATGCTAGCAATTATTTTTTTCACATTCTAATTGAGTTTGATAAAAATCATTAGTGTCAACGTTACACTGCTTTACTGTATAATTATTTTAAGTTCAACAATTTTGGTAGATATGTGAAAACTTCTCCAAATTTTAGGCCAGAGAGTTAGCTTACAGTAATTAGTTCTGTATCAATGTTTACTGAGTGTGTCACTCATCTAGTCAGGATAGAATAGATACGTCTTTGTGGGTTCTGTTCAAGCAGCTTTATTATGTACAAACACATCAGGACTGAGGCTTAATAATTTTAACTTAGATAAACTTATAAAAAAATTAGCTATTACACTCATATATGCTCACTCTCTGGCTGCTCTCTCAAAATGGCACTGAAGCTAGCACGTGCTTGCTATTTATATGCACATGCCGACCTTGAAACGCTTCTTAAAGGTACTGCAAGCGCACACTATTCTACATCCTCTGTCTTTGAGAAATCATTCATGCAACATTGACAACATTAATTGACATGCAATCAATACAAATAATTCTTGGCCAAGCAATTATATAGAACTAAATACATATAAACAGTTATGCCCAGGTTGCTGTGTATTTCACACTAGGTCTGGAAATATGACCAAATCATGTGACATAGAAATTAAAATTCGGTCTAGCAACTGGGACTGTCTCTGCTGAATGTTCAACCTTAAGGACATCAGGAACATCATCAGGAATGGAAGTAGAAGTTAAGACGTGTTCTGCAACAGGAGCATTGTCTGGATTGCTCTGAAATCTGGAGTATGTATCACAGGAACAATACTGTAATATTGATTTTGGTACAGGAAGAGGATGTCTCCCATTTCTCCTGTACTCCACAACCTCAGACTCTATGAAGTAAGATCTCAGCTTGGTACATATACCTGTTACTTGACCAATCTGGAGAAAACCTTTCACCGTTTGTATCTTCACTGTCTCTCCTTTTTTCAACAGACAAAGAAATCTGCACAATTTATCATAACTGTAGTTCTGGAAAGAACCCTTTCTGAATAATTGGGCTCTAATTGTCATGTTGTTCTTAGCTTTAGGCCTCAACAAACTGGAACTAATAGTGTTGCTCTGGTTTGCCTGGATAGAAGTCTCTGCGCAGGTGAGCCAAGTATATCGTCATGCGGTATGTTTCTGAAACTGAATAAATTGAAAAAGACTTTGGTATTATTATGCTTTGACTTCTCTAGTAATTTCTTTGCACTCTGTACTGCATGTTCAGCTAGTCCACTTTACTGTGAATATTCTGGATTACTAGTAACATGTACAAAGTCCCATTCTTTTGCAAATTTCTGAAACAACTGACTGGTAAATTGAGTACCATTGTCAGAAACAACTTTGTGTGGACTATCATGGACTGAGAAATGATGTTTCAACTTGGTGATAACAGCACTGGATGTTAGATTAGGTAGTAAATCAATCTCAAACCAGTTCGAATAAGAGTCTAGAAACACTAAGTAATGCTGATTGTTCCACTCGAATATATCAGTGGCTACTGTTGACCAATGTAGTTCAGGAACTTGACTTAGCTGAAGTGGTTCGTTTTGCAAATACAATTTAGTACTATTGCATAACGAACAAGAAGAAAGTACTTTATTAATGTATTTTACTAGAGAAGGCCAAAATACGAGTTCTCTCGCCCTTCTTTTGGTAGATTCGGAACCTGGGTGAACATGATGCAAAATCTGGATATATTCATGTTGTAAGGAAGCAGGAACAACAATGTTAGGATCTTTGAAAATAATGCCATCTTCCATCAACATCTCATCTCTGTAAGGAAAATAAGTTTGCTCTTCAGGTGATACACTAGATTGCTTTGGCGGCCATCCAATATTAACATAGTGGTTGAGCTTTTGCAAAATTGGATCTGTCTTTGTATGATCCCTCAGCTCATCAAGTCTTGTGGTAGAAAAATGATGCACTTCCATGACATCAAAGTCAAAATTCTCTGCATGAAGCTGTTCCATTGTATTTTGAACATGCAAATACTATTGCCAAAAGTTCTTTTTCAATTTGAGCATATTGCATTTCAGTTTGGGAAAGAATTCTAGATGCATAGGCTACTGCTCTGCCTTCTTGAAGAATAAGTGAGCCAAGACAAAAGTTGGAAGCACCGCAGGAAAGAGTTACTGGTTTATTGACATCATAGTATCTTAATGTAGATGGGGTGGCAATTTTCTGTTTAAGGTCTTCAAATGCTCTCTGGTGCTATTCCAACCAAGACCATGTAACATTTTTGTGCATTGTCTCTCTCAAAGGTGCTGTCAACCCACTGACGTCTGGTATAAACTTGCCTAAATAGTTTATCATACCAAGAAAACTTTGTAGAGCCTGAACATTATCTGGTGCTGGCATCTCAAGAATGGCTGCTTGCTTGGTCAGGTCTGGTTGCAAGCTAGTGCTAGTGAATGAATAACCTACATATGTAACTTCTGGAAGTCTGAATTTGCACTTCAGAGGACTGAGCTTTAAGTTCACTTCACATGCTCTGTCTAGAACTTTCTTAAGGTTTCTGTCATGCTTTGCTTCATCATTGCCTACAATCAATAAATCATCTACTATTATGGCACAAGGGTAACCTGAAAAAAAATTGCTCTATTGCATGCTGAAAGACTTCACTTGCAGAATTTATTCCAGATGGCACCCTAAGGAATCTATATCTGCCAAATGGGGGAACTGAAAGTAGTCAGTAATGAGGATTTGTGATCAAGCATCACTTGCCAAAATGAACTTTTTGCATCTAAGGCAGAAAAGCAGTGGCATTTGGTATTAGGACTGCAACTTCCTTGACTGTACATATTGGATGATGTGGTCTCTTTAATGCTTTGTTCAAATCTCTTGGGTCAATAAATATTATGATTTCATCTAAGCCTTTTTTGCTACCATGGATGATACCCATTCAGTTGGTTCTGTAACTGGACAAATTACACCTTGCTGCACCATTTCATCCAGCTGAGCTTTAACTTTATTCTGCATAGCTATCAGAACTTTTCTTGCTGGTCTGACCACTGGACTGATCTCTGGGTCTAACTTCATAGAATACACAACTGGAAGTTTGCCCAACTTGTCATCGAAGATATCAGCATACTCTAAGAAGAATCGCTTCAGTAAAATTGGAACTAGGATATGTGTTTGTATGGTGAACTTCTTTGGTAAAAGAAAGTAAATTTATTCTCAAACTGTCTCTGAGACTCAATAATGAATACATAGGTCTTTGGACTATATGGAATAACAAGCTATAGCAGTTCCTAGCCAAATAACATGAATGCACTACTGAGCCTTCAGTTTGAATTTTTTCACCCCCATAAGCAACAAGTTTTGCACAACTAGCCATATTGAGTTGCTCATAAGTTTTCACTTTAGCAAATGTCTGCTGGCATAACATTACACATTGAGCCGGTGTCTACTTTAAGCTCAGTGATTTTACCATTGATCTGGACAGTACAAAACACTTCATTCTTTGCCAACAAATTTACTGTATCAACCTGTTCACCAATTACTGATACACCATTTACCTAGAAAGTAGAATTGCAGCTTTCTATATGACCAACTTACTTTTTTTTTTTAATTCTCTTTATTGTTTTATTCATCATAAATGACATACAACAAACAGAAACAGTATATACACAGATAATAACAGTACACAGAACCTTAGCAAAACAACTATGTACATTTATACATTGCCCAACTATATGAGGAAAAAGGAAGACAGTAAAGTATTAGGTGATATCTAAATGAAGTATGCAATCAAGCTAAAAAAAGTTCAAAAAGTATTCTCCAAAATTCTTTAAGAAATGGTTTGTGATTCATGTTGTGGAATAAGTATTTATGTGCCTTGAGGTGCTTAATAGCTAGGGTCTTGAACCCTTCCCAGGATAAAATTTGCCTATTTTTCCAGTTCAAGGAAATATAGTATTTAATTAACATAAATATAGATATCAAAACTCTGTAGTTCCTCTCAGGTAACCCTGGAGGTGGGATATGGAGAATAGTAAATTCCCAAGAGAGAGTAGATTTTTCGTAGCCAATTCTCTCCAATAGAACTCTCAAGGCACACCATAACCTGTAAGTACATTTACAACTCCAGAAAGCATGTAATATATCATCTATTTGATTTGGGCAAAATTGACAATGAGGGGAATAGTTGGGATATATTTTATTAAGTATGTCGGGAGTAAGGTACGCGTTATTCAATGACCAACTTACTTTTTAAGTGACCCTTCTTTATAACCATGTGAGGTTTACTTGATTTGTAAAACTTCTGAAAATGGTTTCATTGCATTGCTGACCAAATGCTAAGCATTTTTCTTTTTTAGATGCATGATTGGCACCACAATTGAGACAGTTAACAATAAAGCTGATTTGGGTTTTGCTGACTCACCCTTGTACTGCACTGAGCATGTCCTTTTCTTAGAACTTGCTGGAAAACTACCGATTTTACCTGGGAAGCCTGCAGGGATGGCAGGTGCCATGTGCTTAGGTATGCTTCTGCTAGCCATGTGTTACATGCTGTCTACATTTGCTGTGCAGCCTGCTGAAACTATGCTCTTATCACTTGCAAACATACTAGTATGCCTTTCCGCAATTTCATGGATTTGACAAATCTCAGTAGCTTTGCTCAGACTTAAAGAACTGTCACTAAGCAAAATCTTTCTCTCTGCAGCACTATTGATACCACACACAAGCCTTCCCTTTGTCAACTCATCTTTTAAGTCACCAAACTGACATGTTTTAGCTCTGCTTCTCAGGTCAGTTAAATAAGCTGCAAAAGTTTCCCCTGGTTTTTGATCTCTTGTGTAAAACAAATGCCTCTCTAATGTAATATTTGTCTGGGGGTTACACATTTCCCTGAACTTGCACTTCAAACACTTGGGGTCTTCCCTTGATTCAGCCTGTACAACAATATGACGGTTTTCACCTTCTCCCACATATACTGCTGGCGCATAAAGAAATGAACACTCTCTTTCAATGTCCTGTGACCCAGCTAGGTTTAGCAAAATGAATGCC
The DNA here is from genome assembly GCF_019279795.1 of Protopterus annectens. Taxonomy (NCBI): domain Eukaryota; kingdom Metazoa; phylum Chordata; order Ceratodontiformes; family Protopteridae; genus Protopterus; species Protopterus annectens. The sequence goes on along the minus strand of NC_056747.1, from coordinate 1,220,800,390 downwards.
CTGGTGTGTGCATCTTTATCAGGATAAGCTGTTTATATAAAAATACCATACTCTTGCTCAAATATTCTCCAGTTCTCTGCAATATTCTGATCAAACACCAATGGTGTTGGTTTTCGAATTTCGTCTGCCATATTAACACATACCAGTGAAGGCTTTTGCAAGTATGCATGAACACACACACACACACACACACACACACACACACACACACACACACACACACACACACACACACACACACACACACACACACACACACACACACAAACACACACACACACACACATACATATGCCATAATGTATGCCAGCATTTGTAACTATGCCCAATACTACAACGAGCCTCTGAATGACTGAACTTTGTGAAGTGTCTCAGGCACTGTACTACTCTTGAAATCACTGTACTGTAAGAAATCACTGCTTATCAATCTAAGAAACATTTCAAAATAACTGCACTGTGTGAATAAACTGGGCAGAAGAAGTTCAGAATAAGAAGCATTTCAAGTAGCTGCACTTTGCAAATAACCAATACACAGCATACTGAAACTTTCCCAAAATGGTGGTACTTGCTAAATAACTCTTTACAGTACAAAAAAGCACTCTGTAATGGTGACACTTTGCAAACAGACACACCCAGCACAAGAAACTTTTCAAAATGGCTGTGTTTTGACTGTACTTCATGAAATAGTTGCAGTTTGCACCCAAATAACTGTCAGGAATAAATGCACAGTAATAAGCACGCACTGTAAGCACTTTTACACACTTTGAGATACTTTGAATAACTCTAGTTATGCCCTGAATAGCTTCAATCAATGCAAAATAGTAGTTTATGCCAGAACACAGTATTTTGCCAAAAAACATGCAGTTGCCTTGCTATATATATGCTTAATGTGCCCCCTTTGCCCTTATTATATTCATTTTGCTCGTTTAATCTTTTTCCATGGCCATTATACTTTTCTTGTGCTCAATTTACTCTAAACATGCCTGTTTTGCTTTAAACATGCTCATTTTGCAATTCTGAGGTAATTCCAAACCTCTTATGTGCTTTTCTGATAATTATTTTATCAAATATCTTAATTTTAAACATCTTGTTTAATTAATGAACCTTTTATGCCTCTTGCTTGTTTAATAATGCAGTTTGTGCCCTTGTAATGCTTCATTTTATTTTTTTTTATAAAATACATAATTTGTGCAAGTTTTCATTACCTTTGGTTCATTTCTGGCCCTTTTTTGTGATCATTTCTCTTAATTTACCTTCATTGTCATCTCTGCACCTCGTAGCTCTGAAAAGAAGTCTCTGGAATCCTGGTTCTGACACCATGTCGCTCATCTAGTCAGGATAAAATAGTGGTTTCTGTTCAAGCAGCTTTATTATGTACAAACACATCAGGATTGAGGCTTAATAACTTTAACTTAGATAAACTTATAAACAAACTAGTTATTACACTCATATATGCTCACTCTCTGGCTGCACTCTCAAAATGGCACTGAAGCTAGCACGTGCTTGCTATTTATATGCACGTGCTGACCTTGAAATGCTTCTTAAAGGTACTGCACACACACACACACACACACACACACACACACACACACACACACACACACACACACACACACACACACACACACTGTTCTATAGAGTGCCTTATGGTAAGTCAAAGTATTAATATCTATGGTTTATTGATAATACTACGATACCCTTGCTGAATCTCAAAATCAAAATTAAAAACAGTATTAGGCAATTGAACAACCTTAAAATGTTGTGTTTTACTACCAGCATTTTGTCTGATATTTTTATGAGAAGTGTGAAGTACCACAATTTCAGGGTACAAAGATGAAGTAAGAACATTATATCCCATATCTGTAGTCTCAAGTTTATTATTAGATAAATTTAAGTTTTCCTTATTATTATATTTGTCCCTGTCCCCTTCAATAAACACATCACATTGAATGACATTTGATGACCTTTATTAAACTACTATAAACATAACTTTGTTAACCAATATTTATGAATTACAACTGACACATAGTATAGTTAATATTAATCACAGCTTAAACATCCATGTGATGTTAACTAGGACAGCGTGACCTCTCTCATCTTGACCCAGTAAGCAGCGTCCATACCTCCAGTCACTTATTTTACTTATGAAGCAGCATCCCACCACTCACTTCATTTACCACTTATTGAATTAAACATCCAACCAAATAAGCAGTGTCCTTACCTCCACTCGCTTATTTTACTTATCAAACAGCATCCCCATCACTCACTTCATTTATCACTTATTGAATTAAACATCCAACCAAATAAGCAGTGTCTGTACCTCCGCTCACTTATTTTACTAATCAAACAGCGTCCCATCACTCACTTCATTTACCATTTATTGAATTAAACATTCAACCAAATAAGCAGTGTCCTTACCTCTGCTCACTTATTTTACTTATCAAGCAGCAACCAACTGCTCACTTTCCTTTCCCAACTCATTGAAATGAACATCCAACACCAGAGGGGGAACAGAAGAGGGCAAGCCTGCCCCTCTTCTCCACCCACCAGCCTGACCAGGCTGTTCCCCCTCTCTCCTACCAAATTTCCAACAACCTATTTGCCCATTAAAAGGCATTAAGCCAAATATCATTCAGTGTACTTCATCCTGTCTAACTAAAATGGATGTATGTCATCACCTCCCAAAGCCCAATCACAAAACTAGCCAACATAACTAATAGCCAATGGCTGAAATTAAACCACAAATCCCTCTCCAATGCTAAAGTAACAAACTATAACCTCATAACCTAGCATAACCTTTGTATAGTAGCTAAATTATCACTTGCCTAACTTCCAATAGTAGCTTCACAATGATTCCCAGGTCAATACCTGCCAAATGTACCACCAAAACACTAAACCCATGCCAAGCAAAACCACGCAAAAACAATTGCACACCATCATGCCTACCTGCTTCACTGTTGTACAGCCGAATGTACATAATAATGTCCAGAATTAAATTTCATTTCAAAATCAATATAATAGAAATCCTGCACTCATACCAACTACCCAATATAAACAAGACAGCATTTAATGACCTCATAACATTTACTAACCACCAACTGCCCTCAGAATGACTACAATACATCCATAAAAGAAAATGCCACATCAACTGTAGCTCAATAGGCCTCCACTACCAAATCCAAATCTCACAACACAAGCTGTCTTATCAATAGCCAATGTCTGTCAGTCTTCACTATCAAACCTACCCCAACCATTCAAACCAATGAACCTCCAACCAAGATTAAGTTCATATACCCTCATCACCTGTGTAACTATATTACTCACAGCTAACTCCTCCTTGACCCACTGAACTGACTTACCTTGTTCCCAAGCCAAAGAAATAACCAAATCTTTCTCACCAAGTCCTTCCCACAAGCAACTCCACAACAAGTTTAACCACTATGGCAATGCACTACCATTTGCCTTACTTATAATGGGTGCCCCAAAATCCTGCAACCCAAATTTAACCACTCTAGCAATGCCCTACCTGACCCTACCCACCCCCAACAAGCCACTAAAATGATGATGCCTGCTAGATTGAAACCGACTCCAAAAAATTCCACCTCCCTCCTCCAGTCATTCTACCCATTTGATGGACAAGCCACAAACCAATTCCCCAAAGTATGCCCCAACCCAATCCTCCTGACACATTTACAAACCAATGCAAATCCCCATGAACAGCCCAATGCATCTTACCAAAAGCTCAACCACATCCTTAACCCACTGAAAGAAAATCGTTAAGACACCCCATCTATTATCTATGTAACAAAGATAGCCTACACAATTCAGGCTGCTGCAAACTCAACTACCAGCACAACTTCCCCATCTGTCACCTGTACAGCTGAATACCTACCTACCCACTTTAAGCAAGTGCACAGATCCTACATGCCATCCACAAAAATACCACAACTCCACCCGCTTTAACTTAGCAATATTGATAAGGCCATTAAACAAGTGTGCAAAAACTTACATGCCACCCACAAATGTACCCCAGTTCCGACCCCTTAACTTACCAAGATTGGCAAGGGCAAGGAAGTCTCCTTCCACAACCAAACCACCATGCAACAAATGGAACCTAACACCTAAGGAAGCTTACGACCTAGATGTCCCCTGTCTTTAGCCACCAAGATACTAAAGCCTCCAAAGTCTTACTTGAATGTTTGCAATTTCTGATTCCAGACTTTGAACCCCATCCACAATTAATTCAAATTATCCACATATGCCCTCCTTCCAACCTTTCCTCTAAGTGAAAGAGGTAGGTGAAATGGTCAAAAGTCCACCCCTCCGTACCCCAGGGCTTGCTTAGGTAATCACTCACTCCACCAGATCCCAAAGTCCAACTCAACCTCAGTTGTTATGACTCAACCTCACCTATGGATGACACCAAGCTCCCCATAAGTAAACCTAAACCTGTTTCTGTATGCCCCTGACATATCTCATCATTACCTGTCCCCACACTACTCCCATACCACACCAACTCTCACATGCCTAAATGATCACATAAAATGTATCATTACCTGTGATCTCACTGTGTACCTCCCCAGTGAACAAAACACCCCTTGCCATAGAATCGATCACCTGACAAGACCACTTCATTCAGACCACTGACTGATACAAATTCTGCTCTTTCACCATCTGTGACCTCACTGTGTAGCACTCCAGTAGCTGAAACACCACCACAGTATCATCCGTCACCTGTTGAGACCACCATCTTTAAAGAAAAGACAAATGTAAATCCCCTGAAAGAGAGAAATAACTGCATTTGAAGGCCACCTCCTCACACATCTGAAACTCATATCACTGTCATAATTTGCCAACCTCAGTCTCAATGAAGTGCTACTAATTTGCCAGAAAACCTGAATGCTGTGAAAATTGGACCAAAAATGAGGCAAAAGCTGGACATTCTGCAAAATCTGTACAGTTGTGATGTATACTCTCAACATCTTAGAGCTATAATTGTGGACAAAGCTGTAAACAATGGAGGGAGAAATGCCCAAAACAACCCTTAAATACTGCTCCTAAAGCTGATATAACACTGCATAATGAGAATGTAGTTCAAACTCAAAAGCCCGTCACCATCCCCTGACCTTGATCCTCCATAACATGGGAAAAAGGCAAACTGTATAAATGGAAGTTAAATGGTTTAAGAAAGGCTATATTACTATTACCATGTTAAGAAGACTAGCCACATTTCCAAACAGGCAATATCCAGCTGGAACGTGTCATCCTGCCCCCACTGCCATCTCTGTCAAGGACATTCCCAGCAAATCTCACAGTTCATCCAAAACAGAAAACTGCAATTCAAATACAAATGAATGAACAACATCCACCAAACTAGGACTCCATGGCCCCACTATGATTCTCTAAGCATAAGAGAAAAAAAAAAGACACACCCGACCACCTGGGTTTAATAGACAGAGTGACTAGACTAATGTGGTATCATAAAACAGCCATGCACTGGCAAAACTTTGAAGTGACAACAGCAAAATCACTGATAATGTGCATCACCATCTACCTCCCTCATTCCTTCCAATACCCTGGTGCCCAGATCAGAACTGTCCGGCAAAGCAACACGGCATACCTCTCAACCTCTTAGAACAAGAAATCTAGACAAAGACAAATTATGGGGTGCATAGGCCCAAAAAATAAGAACACTTAAATACTGCTCTTACAAACTTAGAAAGTTGACAGAACAGGTTTTGCATTAACATCAATGTTCTGAAGGGTAAAAAGTCTGAAACTGAAATGTCTGTCATTATTTTCTGACTTCAACTCTCAATGATTTGCCAGAAAACCACAAATTTATGAAAAATGGTCCAGAAATATTAGGCAATAATCTCGACATTCTGCAAAAATCTGTACAGTTGAGAGATATGTACTCACTCCTCTCAAAACCCATGATACAACAACACCAGCAGCTCAACGGAGCAAAAGGACAACCATTCCATTCCACCACCACAATGCAACCTTCCCTGACTCCCATCCAGGTGGAGACAACATGACTGAAGTACCCCTAGGCAGCAATTCCCCGATGCAAGATATTCACACCCTACACCCCAGCCGCTTAAACACCACACACCAGTCCCACATGCCATCAAAGACAACCAGATGTTAGCCCAGCACCGGGAAAACACGAGCCAAAGCTCCACTCCAGCCAACAAACAGATGGGAGGGGACAATCATCCCACATCAACAATAAGGCAGATTAAGCACCCAGGGACACCCAGAACTGTGAAATAAAAAGCTATAAGCAAAACTGGCACAAAGGCCCAAAACCAGGGACATAACCCTGTACCATCCCTACAAATTTAGAAAGCCGATAAACAGATGGCGCTGCACCAGCCTGAAATCTCCATTCCTCCCAAATCCCACCTACTCCTCCCCAACCATTACCACTATTCACTAAAAGTAATTCACTATCTGCAGCAGCCTCAAAACCCAGAAGAAGAGAGAGTGAAAGAAAAAATGCCACCATGCCTCCACTGTTTCCCCAAGGTGTACTTATGTTCTGAATACCTACAATTCGTCTGGATGTGGAATATTTCTTAGCAAGTTCACACCAAAATGTGATTCCTTATCCAGTACACTTGCATAACACCCTCCCTAACCTTACCTCATGTCCTCCCAATCATCCCTCATTCTCACCCTCTTAATTCCTACTACTATATTTATCTGACCCCCACCTAAAGATGTCCCTGGACAAATTGGTTTGTTACCAAGCCTCATTTCTCAGAATCAGAGTCCACCCCAATAATGAGGCTGCTATTGTGTTTCAGCCTTTTATTTTTGTTTTTGTTCTACTTGTATTTAGAATTATTGGAATAAGAATGTATTTTGTTTTTGTTTATTATAGGTGAAAGTCTTCTCCTAGATCAGTGCTACTATTAGATCTCTGACTTTTCTTATCAATCTGAGTTCTAGGTTTTGGATGCAAGCATTGGCAATTGATTCAAATGGTCAGAAGCAGCGTATGTGTAATTGTGGTTCTAAATCCTCTAGTTGGTCATCTAAAATATTGTCATTAGAAGTTAAGATACTGAAGTTTAATGAGTTGTAAGAAAAGTCTAAAGATCTTGTACGTGTTTGCATAACTTCTGAAATATTGTAGTTCTCAAGTTTCCTCTTTCTAGAACTGATTTCTTTATTATGACCTTAGACTTTTTTATGTGTGATGTTCTATAATTATCTCTATACTTCACCAGTAATATGGATAATTTAGGCCAAATATATAACTACTAGAAGTCTTATTAGTTTTCATCCTAATAGCACTAATTTTGCATTCATAAACAATAAATAAGGAATATTTACAAACTCTGAAAAGAACTGTAGAAATATATAAAAAAAACTCCAGATCGCTAAAGGCTACTCAACCACACAAAAATATTTAGGAAACAAGCAGAACTATGTCACCACAAAGAAAAATATATTGAATAAATTTATCAGTAAATGTTTCTCCATGGTGGCCTAGCTTTGCTTGTTTTCTAAAAACTCTGAAAAGAAAGCTAGAATTGTAGAATGTTTTTTTCCAATTTATTTATTTTTATTTATTTATTTCCAGTTTGATGACCGGGGAGGGCCACTGGGCTCAGGGAGCCAGTTTTCAGTGGAGGCCCGGGGAGAAAAGCTCCGCATTACATAGGGTATTTACAAATACAATCATGATAAAGAAAACACAATTAAAATGTCATTTTGTGCAAGTGAATAGGAATAAATTCTTTGGTTACATAGTATAAAAATATTTAGGATGGCATTACATAGTGTAGTTACAGATACAATCATAGTAAAGAAATTAAGATTATAATTTTATTTTAAGGTAAAGAACAAGAATACATTCCTTGATTACATTGTATCTAAAATTTAGAATGACAGTGGAAACTTAATTGTGAGGGGGGAAAAAGATTAAGAAGGGAAAGAGAGCAAAAAGTTGGTAAAGGTTATTTGTAAGTTGTACAGTTTTGATATTTACAATGTTTTGTATATTATTTTGTAAGAAACTGCTAGAATGACAGCAAACATATTGCAGCTGTTCTTCACTAGAACATAGGAATAGTGACAAACAAAACTAAATGTTTAGTTATTTGGAATCTGTCCAACCACAATGCTTGAATACATGTTGAAAATTTGTCCAAAATCTTTTGACATATTTCTAGAAATATGTTGCCAGTCTATGTTTGCTGCAAAATTACATCTCAAAGAGTAGGTATTACCTTTCTTTATATTTTCCCAATTTTATGAATAAGGAAGGAAATACTCTTTGTATAAACTTACAGTTAATTTTTACAAATAATGAAGCTGCTATACTTGTAGATGAACCTAGCATCTTGGTTTTGTTTGTATGAATAAGGTTTGGTGAATTACCCTGATTTAAATAGTCCAATTAAGATTTTAAAATAACTGATATATGTGATAATATAGTTGATGTGAATATATTTTAACAGCAATGGTTAAGGCTTTATTTCTATTTAATTCTCGTTGTCCATCTTTGATGATATAGTCTGCTTTATGCTATATGCCAATAGTTATTCCTCATAGGTTTATAGGTATTTATCTGTAAGGATCTTAAGAAGTCGAACCTTACATTCCCAGGGTAGTTTCTAGCCCTTATATTTTGCGCATATATAACAAAAAGATAGGCAGAACAAGAGTATGCTGGGGCATTCAGATATCTATGAGGGATAAGGGTGCTAACCTGGGGTTGAATTTTTGGTTACCCATGTAATCGCCCAAATTGTGTTTGAATACAGTAAGAGAAGTACTTTGTTTGTTTGGAGTGGAAGATGGTTCTATAGAAGTGCAATTCTCTGTGATACATATGTTTCCCTCAAACATGTTCTATTTATGTTGCAAAAGAGACTGAGATCCTTTGAGTGGGTGTTTATGCCACTATTGGTCTTTTGTCTGTGTAATAAGCGACAGGGTCTATTGAGAGTCTATATGCAAGGCAAAGGTCACCTCTCAGTAGCCAGTTTAATACTGAAATGAAGCTCAAGGCTTTGAGATGGTCCACATAGTTTTTATTATTTAGGCCCTTGATATTATTAATGAGGAAGTATTATGGTCATTCCAGTTGTGACAAGTGGTTATGACAAGTACGTAATTAAAGAGGAATTATAGTCAATGACTTATTTATACTAGTAGATACATGATAATCAAAGGACACTTCATTGTTGACATAGGTTCCCAAATCCCTGACTATGGGATCAATTTTCAGCAGTGTACTGTCAATGTGATAGTTAAAAGGGAAGTCATAATTACCAAAGGATATTTTATAAATTTCTTGGCATTTAGTTTTAGACCATAATTGCAGCAACAATGAAACCCAAAGGATCCACCATGGCAGAGTATGAATAAAACCTTTAATAACCAGGATAAGCACTTTCAAGTAATCTAATTCTTTTTCAAATACAAGTACAAAACATAATAAAACACAACCTATGTAAAAACCACACTCAACCAATAAAATTGCAATACAGCACACACCTCCAGAAGGACCAATCAATTCAACTTCCAGGGTCTATGCCATCTAAGAACAGGTTTTAGTGGTAGAACACTATTAAGCCCTGACATTCTATCGGCCTGCAGATCTGCAATCAGGTTAACTTCAATCTGTTCTGTTTTGAAGGAAATATCATCCCCTCTTCTGGTTAAAGTACATAACTGCAGGACCATAAATTTAAAAGTATGTCCCAAGTTTTTCTTAACATGCTGTGCCAGTGCATTATGCTCACCACCAGTCCTTATGTCTCTGCAATGCATTTGTTGTCTACCAAGTTGGTCGTTTAGTTCTGCTACTTCTGGTTTTGTTTGTTAGTTTTAGACCATGGTTTTGATAAACAGCTATTAGTTTGTGACAGGCCCTCTTGAATGATCATGGTGCCCTCTAGGAAGTCTATGATAGCACCAAATTTGTAATCATCTGCAAATTTGGTCAGCCAAAAATCTTTAATATTAGTTTTGACCTCTAAGAAGTAAATGCTACAGAGCAGTTGCTCAAGGATGGAACCCTAGAGGTACATTGCTAGTGATAGGTCTTTTGGAGGAGGTAGAGCTGCCTAATTTTATTTCTTAGGTTTTATCTGAGATCTAATTTGCTATGTAACTAGTTACAGTCTTCAGGATCTAAGCTATATTATAAGCAATAACATTATAGTTCTTTTAAGACAGTTAAACTAATGACAAAGCTCATCATGGTTTAGTTATAGCATTTTATAATAGCTATACCTTCAATATTTCTAAAAGTACACGAGACAAGATAATAGAATGACTCCATTACTTTAACAGTGGATATTTCCTATAAATGTTTTACAGTACTTTAAAATAACATCCACAATGTTTATTATCTACAATGCTTAGATATTTCTGGCAATTTATAAAGATGTACCATGTTTTTACAATATATAAATATAACATGTATGCTGTCCTCTTTTACTAGATGCAATATCAAATCACTAGATGTTTCCAAATGGTATAGCTTGCAGTAGGAGACTCTGACCAACAATGAATTCATTAAATGTTTTTATTCTGACTCTACTTCCTTTAAGATAAAAAGAGTCTTCAAAATCTTGTTACAGAAAAACTATTTGCTTTCTGTTTTCTTGGTAGACACAGTACTATCTATCATTGACTGTTTGTCATTAGGAACTAAAAATGAATATGACTGAAGAAGTTTGGATTTAAACTTTGGACTCATATGAAGCTGTGTTGAAGATATTCCCACAGACTATAACTGAGTGTTTCAGCATTCCAGAGATGACTGGTAGGATAAACCCAATATGGCCATAAACTTACTGCTCCTTTTTAGTCCTATGCAGAGATTTGAATACTTTTACTGAAAAACTCTATTCAAATAATTTAATAAAGAATGTTATATAATTTTTAGAACTGTTTTTCTCTGAATTCTTGCCAGAATTGTGAATTTCTAACTCTGGAATTAATTTATAAGCAATAATATAAGATTATAGTTCTTCTGAGACAGTTAAACTAATGACAAAGCTCAGCATGGTTTAGTTATCACATTTTACAATAGTTATGCCTTCAGTATTTCTTATAGTACATGTAATTGGATAATAGAATGTATCCATTTGTTTAATATTGGATATTTATTATAAATGTTTTAAAGCACCTTAATAAAATTTTCACATAATTTATTATTTACGATGCTTACATATTTCTGGCAATTTCTGAAGATTTCTCCTGTTTTTGCAATGCATCTGCATAACACGTATACCATCCTCTTTTACTACATGCAATATCAAATTATTAGATTTTCCAAATGCTATAGCTTGCAATGGAATACTCTGACCAGTGGTGAATTCTTCAGAATTTTTATTTATTCTGACACTTTCTACTTCCTTTAAGACAGAGAGAGAGCCTTCACAATCTTGTACAGAAAAAATATTTTATTTCTGTTTTTTTTTCCATGAAAGCAGTACTATCACCAATTGTTTGCCACCAGGAACTAAGAATGAATATGATTCAAGAAGTTTGGATTTAAGTTTTGGACCCATATGAAGGTGTGTTGAAGATAGCCCCACAGACTGTAACTGAGTGTTTCTGTATGTTAGCGGTGACTAGCAGGATAGACCCAATATGGCCATCAAGTGACCATTCCTTTTTAGTGCTGTGCAGAGATTTGAAGTATTTTGCAGAAAAGTTCTATTCCAACAATTTAAAACTGATGTTACATCATTTTCAAAAGTTCTATTCCAACAATTTAAAACTGATGTTACATCATTTTAAGAACTGTTTTTCTCTGAATTATTACCAGAATTGTCAATTTCTAACTCTGGGATTAATTTCTTGAGTTTTACAGCCTTTTCCAGTATGGATTGTATAAGAAAAATGAGCACTACCAAATCCAGTCAATAGGATATGCATATAAAAAATGTACACAACAAGTAGCAACTTTCTTACAAAAACTGTTTATGGAAATGGACAAATCTTATACTAAAATTTCAGAGAAATTGCAATAAACAGACAGAGCTTCTTAAATATATGAGTGAGCAACAAGAAATACAGATAAAATACAAAGAAAATTATATATTTTTTTCCATAATAATTCTTTATTATTTTTCGGTTTATTCAAACAAAACATTTGACATAGAAATACACAGGTGATTTGCAAACAAAGCTTCTAATAACATTCAAACAACATATATACATTATTTACATGAATGCTTCTATATTTCCTATAATTGTAGAAACAAAGATTATTTTCTCCCGGAATAGTATCTTCCAATAATATGGTTTTTAGATAAAATTGTATTATATAATATTCATAACAAAGGAAACATTTTAATTCCATGTTTTAAGCCAGTATAATATTGAAAATATGTTCTCACAGTTTCCACTTATAAGGATTTTTGTTTTGATTATTAATTGTGTATTTGTGGGCTAAAATGTGTTTTATCGCTAAGGTCCTAAAATTATCCCATGAAGTTTGAGATGGATTCAACCAATTAGTAGCTATGTAGAGTTTCATTAAAAGAAAAATATTAATGAGTATGGTCATTTGGGATCTAGATATATTATTTGGAGGGATATGCAATATCATAAATTCCCAAGAAAGTGTTGAATTTTGATAACCCATCTTTTGTAATTGCAGTTTTAAAGAGTTCCAAAGTTTATAAATGCATTTACAGCTCCAGAACATGTGCAATAGGTCAGCCGTCTCATCCTTACAATAAGGGCACTTAGGAGAATTCTTAGAGTTAAATTTATGCAAGCTAAGACGTGTATAGTAGGCATTATTATATATCATGAGTTGGGTCAATGTTAACTTTTGAAGGGAGATAGATTTTGTGGTTAAACTGATTGCTTTTATTATTTTGCTTTCATCTACCAATTGTATTTTTTCCTTCCAATATTTAGACAAGAGAAGGTGGTTTTGGTATTTAATGTCTTTAATGAATTTATATGTACACGATATAAATTTGGTATTTTGTAAAAGGGCTTGCCATAATGAGGTACATTTCATTAAGTCATCTTTACTAATGGTTAGATTTTTAAAGTAACTCATGGACAATTCCTTGATCTGCCTCAAAATCGATAAATATGATTTGGGTAGACCCATTTCCTGTCTTAGTTCATGTGCAGAGTAATTCAAATATGGGTATATATCTTGAAGAGTTAAGTTAATTATAAGTGGAAAACTTTTCAGATCAATGAGTTGATTATTAATTTTCAGGTTAGGATTTCTATGGAAGGGTTGCAAGATCATCATACATTGTAAGAGCTTTAATGATCTAAAGAGATTTTTTGATAATGTTATATAGTTTTTGATATAATCCATTAGATCATAAAATTTTATATTGTCTCTGTTTAAAAAGGGTAATGATTTGGGATTTATATTCAAACTCTCAGTATGTTTATAACTTATTCTTATCCAGTTTGGAAACCAGTTATTGCTTCGTGTGCCATGATTCGCAATTCTTAATATTTTATTAGCATTTATAATTAAGAAATAGATTTCAAAATTGGGTAAATCTAAATGACCTCTATTTTTCGTGATCATCAGATTATCATATGATATTCTAGTTTTCTTTGGTTTCCATATAAATTTAGCAAATTCAGTGTGAATTTGTTTAAAGAAATTCTTGGGTATTATCAACTGTGTAGACCAGAAAATGTATGATAGTCTGGGCAAGACATTCATTTTAATAATAGAGACCTTTGCTAATAATGGTAGTTTCAAATTTTCCCATCTTTTTAGATCAGACACAATGTGATTCCAAATTTGTTTAACATTATTAAGACTTGACCTATCAAAGGTAGAAGTGAGAAGGGTTTTGGCGTTTTTAAAGGAAAGATATTGTTTTTTTTTAAGGTTTATTTTATAATTTGATATTGATGCAAAATCGTCAATGGCCGATAATACTTTTTTGGTATCTGAAACCGGTGTTGTGCAATATATATTAAGGTCATCAGCAAAAGCTGCCTGAGAGATCTTAGTACCATAAATTACTGGGGCATTATGGTACACATTTTGTTTTATGTGTAGGAATAAAGGTTCTAGATATAAGTTAAATAGTAGAGGAGATAAAGGACATCCTTGTCTGGTTCCATTTCTGATTTTGATTCTTTTAGAACACATTTTATTTATATATAAGGTTGTATAAGTGTTATTATATAGTATTTGCAAAGTTAGAATGAATTTTTGGGGTAAATTAAAGTAGGATAAAAGAAAATTATATTTCTGACATAGAATAACAGAGGAGAAAATACAGTATGAGTACATTTTTAAAACAAAACACTTGGAGTTTAATACAACAAAAGACTTTGAGAGCAAGAAAATATAAAGCACTCTAAGGATTCATGGAGTTCCATTGAAAATGGAAGTGAATAACTTGGTAAAAACTGAAACCAGCTGTTTGTTAAAAATTCTGAACTTGTAAGAAAAACTATTCTGTAGGGCAGAAAGAGCTCACATGTCACTGGTGAAACTCTTGACAAGTCCAAGAGAACCCCACCCCAAAATATATAATTAAAAAAATGTATTTCATATTTAGACAAGGAAATTGTATCAAGATCTTTATGGTCTAATCCTCCTGTGAAGGTGGATCGCAATAGCATTAGATTTCATAATGATTTTCTTCAAAAACTAAGGAAAAAACTTGTTGGCCCTTAATAAAAGTCATTCAAAAGAATAATACTAAGGCTCATATTTATGACATGAAATAAAATTGCTTCTACCTAATGACACAAGAAACTTGTTGGCCCTTAATAAAAGTCACTCAAATACTGTTTTTGACATGGAAAAATTGTTTCTGCCTAATGACACAAGACTTTCCAATGCACATCGAGGGAACTGTTGTTTATGTTAACCACCATGGTATTTTCATTAAATAAATTGACTGGAATTATTCAGCTCTAAAGATATATGTTGACATATGTGGCTTATACAACTATGCTATATACACTTTTTTAAGAAGATGGAGGAAAAGAAATGATATTTGGCAAGGAAGAAAGAAGGAAAGGCATGTAGTAAAAAGAAAAAAAAGGATATATTATTGGTTTTGCTTTATTATTTGAACAAGAACAAAGATATTGCATTTATAACAAAGTTATAAACAAAAATAAGCAAGTCCTTCCATTTTTTATTGTGAAAGTTTGTGTCTTATTTAAATGATTATTTAGTTTGTTGATAGTTTATTTATTTATTGCATGCAAAGTGTAGTGATGTCTTTAAGACTCTAATTATCATATATGAATATGTATATAGCCATTTTACTTTCATTTTTAAGTGTGTTTCTATAACTTTAACATTGTTTTTGATGGTTTCACTGTTGCTAAGCTCACACCAGCCCTATGAACACTTTTGTTTTATGTTTCACCATGAATATCACTTAAGCTACTACTGAGGCTTGTGAGACACTCTGCTCCATGAGGAGTCTCTGCTCACCTCAGAGGTATGATCTGCTTGTTACATCTGGCTTTGTAATGGCCATGATGTAAAAAGCCTGAATTTATTCATTTAAAGTGATTAAATCTGAAGTAAGTAGTGTTCTAGTCAGCTATAAGCTAAATACATAGCATGGGTAATATTGATGTTGTTGGGTTGTCAGGTAACCGAATGCTGCATTTTGTAAGTGAAGAGATCAAAAGTGTGTGTGATCATGGATGGAAAGTACTGCACTGAAGTGACTATATGTGGTAGGGGGTGGTGTAAGGTTAGTATGCAATGTTGGGTTTATGTGAATGGTAGCATAGTGTGTGTTCGGCATAAGTCTGAGAATATATGTATGTGCATGTATGGTGATGCTGGAATTAGTTTGGGTACAGTAGAAGTGTTTCCATTGCAGGTATGTGCACTTTGCCTCACATTTGTGTGACTATGGAGTTAGGTAAATTGGGGTAGTGGTGTGAGGGCATAATTCAGGGTGACTTGCTGCACTGTAAAAATATATGTGTATAAGAAAGTATTTAGGTGAGTGTATGTTGTAATGTTTTGTATATGTGTATTTGTTGTTTATGATTATGGTTTCAATAACTTGTTGTGGGTGAATATATGTGTGTGTATGTGTGTGTGTGTGTGTGTGTGTGTGTGTGTGTGTGTGTGTGTGTGTGTCTGTGTATAGACAGAATGTGTCATTTGTGTGCAAATTGGTTGAGTGCTGCACTGATGTTTTTGATAGTTTGTGGTGCTATACATCTTTGGTTTAACAACAGAAACATAGTTAGTGTGGTGCAAAGAGGAAGTTTCCCTGGGTCAAGACATGTCAATCAATGGGTTGTGCAGTACTATTGCTACAATGCTTAAACACAGAAAAGGATTTTGTTTTTGTCCTGCTCTAGGATTTTTTTTTTTTTTTTTTTTTTTTGCTTCTCAATCAACTAAACTGAAGTAGAGGGCAGCAGAGATACAGAGCTGGTAATGGATCTGGAGAGATTTCTTTCTTTTTTTAAAAGAATCTGTAGTTTTTTTATGATGAATGAGTTTGCCAAATGGTTGTTTTAACAAGCATATTTTCTACATTTGATGTTGCACTATTATGTTCTATATTCTGCCAGTCAAATAGAAAACATCGATTATGAAACTCACTTGAATACTGGAGCAGTTCTTCAGGAAATATATTTAGAATTAGATTTAATCATTACTTTTATGCAGACTGCACCCAGACATTCATGCTGCTTAGATAACATTTACAGAAATAGATTATCGCATTGTTCGCAGCATGGAAGTGTAAAGGAAATAGATGAATTCACTTAATGTGCTTAAGCATTCATACATGCACTGCAGTAGTATTTACAGACTCAAGTGATTTTGGAAGGCATGGAGCTACAGTAAATTGTTTTTGAGTTATATAGCCATGTGCATAAAGCTTAAACTGTAAAATCATATTTTGGAACAATAGAAGTATTAGGCACGCTACTTTTCCAGCAGTAAGAAAAATAAAAAATAAGTACTTTGATGTAATTCTTTTTTTAAGAGAATGTTTATTAATTTGACATATTTCCAGTATATACACAGAAAGGAAGAAATTCAACATCACATACTGTTATACAATGTTTGGAATACATTGAATCCTCAAGGTAATCGTTTACAAATAACGCATTAAGAGTCTTGGTATTTAATAGCAACATTTCAAGGTTATCCCAACCACTAAAAGTCTTAGTATGATTTATAGATCTTATTCTGATCACTTCTTTTTCAGTTTTACATAGTATTGCTGTTAAATTTAAAAAGTTGTTGAACGTAGGAGCTGAGTTCAATTTCTGATTTTTTGTAATAACTTTTCTAGCAACTGCCAAAAGACTCCAAAATATTTGTTTTTGTCTGGCTTTTACAGATGCAGGAAGTGGAACATTTACTAGTGTAATTTATCTAGTTAAAGAACAATTATCAGACAAGAACCACTTAAAAACATACTTATCTCTTCCCAATATACATTTACATTTTTAGTCTATAAATATGTGTGTCCAATCAGCTTTTACAGCTTTATTACAGCTCCAACAAACTGATGTAGTCATTTTACTAAGCTCAGAGATTCTATAGGGAGTAACAAACATTCTGTGATGTAATTCAGTTTTGGAGATGCACTTTTGTCTAACGTAGTCTGTTACTGAACTGCTTTATTTGCATAAACCCTGCTTGTGTGGGTGGTGTATGCATTTTCTGTTGTCAGTATGTTGAATTGTTTTGCAGACTGATTGATTAGCATTATGCTGACTGTTATAAACATGTTGTTACCTTTGGCATAATATATATTTTATGTAAGGTACACTGGTTTGGGAAGCAGTGCATTAAACAGGAAGGGAGAAACAGAGTTTATTATGTTAATAAATACTATATAGGAAATAAGACAGGAAATCTGAGCATTCAGTGGAAGGCTTCCTAGTTAATTATTAGGTGCTGTCTAAATTTGGTGCAATATCACAGGATGATCACAGTAATAAACAACAACATCTGGCCCCACAATGCTGATAAACCTCAAATATTCAAACTTCCTGATGGTGTAGACCCAGCATCAAGGTCTACCATGGGTTTTCGGGTGGGGGGAAGTGAAGTTCTTCGGATCAATATGGTGGTGCTCAATGTTGCTGTTTACAAATGCATTTATCCTGGGATTTTTCAATCAGTAAGGCAGCACCTGACAGTTCAGAGGTAAGTCACAGTGGAATGGGATGAGATGGAAATGTATGCACCTTCTCTTTTATTTATGCAATATATCAGAAAACATGCAATCCTTATTTTCATTTCTATCTTGGGATATGGCAGCATGAATATAAAGAGAGTTGTGCTATTCTACTGGGATAGTTAAAGGATATAAGGTCTTTACATTTTTTGGTTAAAATCTTTTCTTTTTTCATCTGAGTGATATGCTTGGATTTGTTAACCAAAGGGAGCACTGTATTTGATGACTGGTCTGATAAAGGAAGACTACATTGAATGTGAAGTAAAATTAACACCAGCAGTAACGGTATGCAAAGCAACATCAGTAAATGGGAATGTCACAGACATTTTATATGATTAAAGTAATATACCTTTAAGAGCCTTACTGTAAAAATTGTGAATCTTGTGAGCCCTGGGATCTGATATCGGTCTTCGGTAATTTGTTAAGGTATAAACGAGCTTCTGCTTATGCATGTCTTACTTGGCTATCTTGACATGGTTTATTTTGTATTCTAATATATGGATGTGACATGGCCTAGTAGTACTGCTAACAAACATTGTAATTCTATAGTTATGAGTTTTTTGGAAGCAAAGACTATGGATGTTCAAATGTGGCTATATATTTTTATTTTTCAAGGAAAATAAACAGTTGAAAAGAAAGATAAGGCATATAACATTGCAAGTGTAAAACCCACTGTCACTAATAGGAACATTTCTTGATGGAAATATCACCTACCATTATGGGGCTGGGAGGGGTACTCTTTCAAGCACAGTTGGCAGAGATCTTAGCGTTGCTCTTGTTGTCTGAAGAAGTTTGTTTTAATAAATACAGATGAAAGCGCTTACAACATTTAAAATTTAGTGTCTGATTCTTGATCTACCCTTCTGCTTCTTCCTAGCACTTGTATTACTAGTTTTTGTGGGGTTTTTTTTTGGCTTTTAGTCAGTTTATCATGGAGCTGGCAGCAGGTATAGAACAAGGCACTCCTTTGCTATTTTCACAAGAAGTGCCAAGTTTAAATATAGCGGTTGGCAATCTTACTTTACTTGTGCAGCAATTGTCCCAACAGGTGGATGATTTATCAAGCAGAATTTCTCCTTCCTTTTTACCAGCTTCAGGAACTGTTATTAATTCATGGAACATGAGGCAGGATACTTTTGTGGACAATGAAAATCAGAATTTTTGTTCTACTGCCTCTCATGTGTCCCAAACGAATCATGTGCGAGCAGACATTCATCTGAATATGATATTAATGAAGGCACTAGTGGACCGGGTGACTCTCCCACACTATTGCAGTGTTCCATAGGGCTTATTGGTGTTCCGGTATTACAGGAGTGAGTGAACAAGCATCCAGAAGGTATGAATAGTTCTGATGATTTAAATTTAGGAGCATCAGCTAATTGAAGTGATATTAATAAGAATTTTAAACTGTTTGACTATAAGTTTGTTAAATATAAGAAATTACAGCTGGAAATCATTTATTTAAAAGAATGTTTCTGCATGCAGCAAATCCCTAAAGGCTTGAGACAGTGGCATTTTCATAATGGCCTTGAGCCTAACTCTCCCTTTTATTTTGAGCTGTTGAAATTGTTTGATAAACAAGGCTGTGTCTTTATAGAAATACTGATCAAGCATTATTCTAGACGGTTGGACTCACTTGCAGGGGATTTGGATGTCCTCGATAAGTTAATTAGAACTGATGTCGATTTCCTAAGGTATAAATATGAATATAGTAGATTATTTGAAAACATTGATCAGTATTTGAATAAATTGAGAGAAAATAAAATAAAAAAGCTTGGAAGGGACAAATGTGATTATGAGAAGGGAGTAGCCTACCCCCAATCCCCACCCTTACAAATTTGGGGTAATTCAGGTGAAAACAATGAACTAAGAACTTCTGCTACTAATGTCAGTGAAGACATTAGTATAAATACCCATGAGGACCATCATGATGTCATATCAGAACAACACCTTAGATGTAATGAATGCTTAAGAGAGCAAAGAGGTCAACAGCCAGGGCCTATGCCTAGTACCACTAACAACCAGTTTAATAACCAGGATTTTTGTACATCTTTGAGGGGGACATCAAACCAATACGAGGAGGAAAGGGGGTCAATGGCAGAACCTGCATCCCTGGAGGTCGAACAATCATCGCTGGCGATGAGTCCCGGTGACATGAATGACCATTCTGGACTTGAAGTCAACAGAGAATGTGTACAGGTTATTACTTATATACAAGGTGACTTTAAAATTTTCAGTTATGCTGATGCTGATGCTGAAATTTCTTTAGCCAATATTTTGGCTAAAGCTTTAACTTTTGTTCCGTCAAGGAGAGCAGACCTTGCTAATATTACTTTGGACTTAAAACTATTCACACGTAAAATGAACTTTACATTATCTTTTGATTCTAATACTTGTTCTGATGGACAATTCAGAGTTAGTACTTCATTTAATCCACCACTCCAGCCTTTACTAGGTACTTTTGAGCAGATTTGTGAAATGGACATGAGGTCACTATTGTGTAAATGATGTAAATGTGACGAGATGTATAATTTAAATAAGGATGAACAAGATTTGATTTGTTTTTTACGTCATTCTAATGTAAGGGTCATGAAACCCGAAAAAGGAGGAGGACTGGTCTTTATGGATATGGGTGACTATCAGTCTAGGATGTTTAAAATATTAAATATGGACACATATGAATGAACTTGTGTCATTGAATGAAATGAATGGTGCTTATGCTAGAATTAAATCTCGTAACAGTCCCTGGGATTCATGAAGCTGTTTTTTCCATGCAGGAACAGTGTAGTCATTCCTGCATGGAATATGGTCACCGAGAGATCCAGTAAACAGCTGATCTGACATGCACGAGCGTGCCTACACTGTTCCTGCATGGATATGGCTGCAGAATGCTAATTACCCCATTTGCTGGTGAAAACCATGCAAATGAGGTGAATTAGCGATTCACCAAGCACCCAGGTATCCATGCAGAAACAGTGTTATTTGCAGAAATGTATTCGGTTACTAACCAAATACATTTCTGCAAATAACAAAATGGAGGCATGACAGGTCTCAAAAAAGCATGTATTACAGTGGTTATGCATGCCAATGGCCAAATATATAGCCATTGGCATGAAAAAACATTTATTTTTTTATAAATATCACATTTTTTGGGTTGATCTTGGCCATTTAAGCATAGGGCAGTGGTGTGCAAACAGGATCGGGCAGATAATAGGAAAAAAAAGGTGAAAACTCAATTTTAAGGGAAATCTGCATTTTGCTAGTATAGTCTATGGCATGCAGAATGAAAACAATACCTGGGAACAGTGGTTGTCAAGGGGAAAGGCTCTGTGTAAATGCAGTAACTATGGACTAAGGCATTAGGGTATGCAAATGAGGGGAAATTTACTGAATCACAGAAATCTTCTAAGTCCCAAACTGCACCTAACCGTATAGGTGCTCTAGTATGATGGTGTAACTTGGAGGAGCAACAGACATGAAAGGGGGTATGTAAGGCATGTTGTAACCACATTGAAGCCATAAAGTGCAGAGATAAGCTTAACTAAGCACAGCTAAGCAAGGGGGTGTGTCTCAGGCTGTATTGTCTTATTCCATGAGCTGAGGAGAGTGCTCGCACCCAGGGGAGGGCCATTTCTTACTGGTTACATAAGTTAAATGGGTTTGCATTGCACGCACCCAGTCTAAAACAAACAAAAAAATGGAAATAGCAGGACTATTTACATTTGGGCACTGGGTTTGCGTGGCACGCCTCGGGGGTTAAAAGGGGAGGAAATAGGAAGGGAAAAAAATGAAAACTAGCAGAATTAAAGCAATCAAGTACAAATAACAAAGTTGGCAGGTGGAATGCATCATTGTCAGACAATCATACAGGTAGCATCTGCAGCACAACAGTATAAAGTATGGAAACACCTTACAGTCTGGTTTTTGTCACAAACTCTGCACCATTGGTGTACACATGCATGGGAATTTTAACTGAAAAAATGTTAGGGGCTGCCATTGCTTTGATCCATCAGTATGACAACCATCACAGACCAAAGAGGAGGAGAGGAGTGTTCAGGTGCAGGCCAACTTACCAGGGACTACATGATCTAGAGATAGTAGAGCACTACAGGGTGGACAGAGACATACTTCAGCAAATCACCAAGCTCTGCCGGCCTCAACTCAGACCTAGAACCAACAGAGGGGAACCCACAGTGACTGCCAAGGTATATGTAGCCTTAAGAATTCCAGCTACAGGCACTTTCCAAAGACCTACTGGGGACATCATGGGGGTCTCACAGGCATCTGTATCCAGGGTACTCCACCAGTTCCTGGATACCATGCTACCACATGCCAGTGAGCACATTTACTTCTCCAAAACCTGTGAGGAGAAGACCAGCAATATGCATCTCTTCCACCACGTAGCAGAATACCCGGAGATACTGGGTGCCATAGACTGCATGCATACCCCCATCAAAGGACCACCCAGTGAAAAGGGTAGGGTCTACATAAACTGCAAGGGATTCCCCTCCTTCAACTGCCAGGTCATGTGCAATGCTCAGGGCATTATCATGAATGTGTGTGCTGGCAGCCCTGGAAGCTATCACGACTCCCACATCTGGCATTTGTCACAGCTGTACCAGACATTTGTCAGTGGGGGCATCCTGTATGGCCATCTGGTGGGGGATGCTGGCTATGCACTGGAGCCATGGATGATGACACCTATCAGAAATGCACACACACCCACACAAGAACACCATAATGAGACACATGCACAAACCAGGATCGAGTGTGTTTGGGATGCTCAAGTCACGGTTCCACTGCCTTGACATATCTGGTTGGAGCCTTGCAGTACTCTCCAGCCACATGTGCACACATGCTCATAGTTTGTGCCGTGCTACACAATATGATCCTGTGGAAACAGCTACAGCAGGAACAGCATGGGGAAGGGCCACTCAGCCCACCACCATTGCCAAGGTTCCCACAGGCACAGAGGGACTCACAGGAGGAGACCCCTGAGCCTGCTTCTGTAGGCAAATGGAGGCATTCCCAGTATGCCCAGGCCTTGGCAAAGAGGCAACGCATAGCACACACACACTGACACTGTAGGGACCTCAGGGGCTGACACCTCTCTCTGACTCACGCACACAGTAGAATGGATGACACACACACGCATATCATATTACCTGTAACTTACCATGTATAGGCAGTGTACTGTGTGCATCCAACATAAGTGGCCTTCAAGCACTGTCCTCACAACTGCCGCAAGCACAAGGTAAGTCAGTCTTCTTAACAATAAATGAATGGATTAGTATGTTCTGCTAGCATATCTATGGTAATGCTGCATGCATGCAAAGGGAATGGAGTGGCCTACTGGGATAGCAGCACACAAATGACAGCTATGTGGGACACCAGGAAATGTCTGGCCAAAACTGGCCTCCTCACACTATGCAGTAGTACCCAAGGTGGCAAATCCCACTGCAGTATATGTGTGGGGACAAGTAACTAGGGGGTCATAGGTCACAGGCATGGATGTCAGGGTGGGGGTCCCATAACCACCCCTCACACCCATACAACAAGACAGCTGTAGAAAACCACAGAGAAATGTTTGACAAAAGCACACAAATGGTGGCAATGTTGAATTAACCCCCTACAGACTCACACAGTGATAGCACAGCAGGATCCGCAGTTGCAGTAAGGCTATGAAGGGTAAGAAGTCTGAAACTCAAATGTAGGCCAGTACAATCTGACCTGGGCTCTTTACTGATATGCCTCTAGTCTGTGCCCCCTCATATACCCACACAAATGCAGTAACATGTATGTTTGCAAGGAAATAGCAGCATAGCACACATTGGCAGGGCTGTAACAATACACATGAAAACATGTTGCCTGCCCACAATATGCAGGGGTCAATGAACTATGTGTATGTGTGGTTAATACTGTCTGAATCTGGCCAACACATTCTCCTGGCAGTTGTTTTGTAGTGCCCTAGGTACAGTACTGCCTTTGACAGGGCCATGTGCAGATGACTGCAGTGCCAACTGTTATACATGTCAGTGACACCCACTGCTCTGCCACTGATGTACCTATAAGTCACAGTCCTATGTGGAATATACTGCAGCTATTAGTGACATTTTGAAGGATGTGTAGCAGAGGTGCCAAAGCTTTTGTGAATATAAGTGTATAAGGTATATGGTATAAGGTGAATATAAGGTACTGTTGCAGTAGTCATTCTCAATAATCCTTTTTTCTTATGTTTGCTTTGACATATAATGGACATGCCTGCACAGTTGAATACACTCTGTACCCACACTCATAACTCCCAACCTCTGACAGCAAGATGTCTAGACATGGGCAGAAATAAAAGTGGAACAAAGGCACAATGATAGGCATGCGGTATAAATATCGCCCTTACATACTGAGAAAGTTGGTAGGGTGAGGGGTTTGCAGTAGCGGGAATTGTCTGAAGGTTATGTATTCTGAAACAGTAATGTTTGTATTATTTTGTAACATCACACTTAAATTATATGTAACTAACATGCTGTAAAAATACAAGTTTACATAGAAAGGATGAAACCACTAGTCAAACACCTGGTCAACCTGCCAAAATTGTACAGGTGAGAGGTGTCCCCACACAAAGATATGACATCTCAGGTTAGAAAAACACCATACAAGTAGGAGATCCCTAGCCAGTATATCACCAGGTTGCTGGGCTGTTTACACAGTCATGTGTCATTACTAAACTGGCTGTAGCCACACCTCAAAAATGGCCTTGTTGGGCAAGATTTTTAAAAGCTGCACTCATCATATTGGTCTATGCATCATACAACTAGTATTCCTCTGGTAAAGCACTGTGATGATCTGAGGATGTCTGGCACTAGGTAATGACACAATACATTACAGTTTCAGACTACAGATATGTCAGAAAATGTTTGCTTAACATACCCAGTACCTGGAGGAAAGTCCTGTGTACTCCTGAAAGGTATGGCTGAACCACACAAAACCCTGGACTGGAGTACACCTATCTCTGGAATAGAGTCCAACTCTGACTATAGAAGGTCACACTGGGCATGCTCCTACACTTAGAGAATCACAGGACATGTTGGAACCCACATCGGAATATATGACTGTATTGTGTATATATGTCTGTGCATACAGATAGCTATGTACACCCCAACTGTCCCCACACATATACACATCAGACAAGATTATCCTCACCTAGTTGTAGGTGGCCCATATGTGATATATCTGCATCTGTTGCATGAGATACACGCACGCACACACACACACACACACATATATATATATATATATATATATATATATATATATATATATATATATGGGCAACAGATAACATATGTCAAGCATACACACACATGGGGAACTGAGAGACAGACAGTGATACAGAGACAGACAAAGGAGACTCAGACAGAGTGAGTCACACACACAGATACTCTGAATGGCATACAGTGATGTCCTGTTGTGGACAGTGGCATACCAGCTGTAAACAGTTGCACGTGCCAGCATAAAAGGTGAGCCCCATTGTGTAACAGTACTGAGGTTGGGTTTATAATATCACTTCACCTACACGTGTGTGTGTGTGTGTGTGTGTGTGTGTGTGTGTGTGTGTGTGTGTGTGTGTGTGTGTGTGTGTGTGTGTGTGTCTGTAGGTCTACATATTAGGAGACTATTCCCACTCAGTATACTTCACATTGCCCTACTTCACAAAATCTGCTGCTTTCATTCACCTTAGAAGTACCATTGAACACTGATCACCCATATAAGCTCTGTAGCATGTGCAAGGACTACCTAACACTATAGTACACATAACTAGATAGGTAGGGGTTCTAATCTCAAATCTGGCAGATGAGTGTGTGTATGTTTGTAAGAAGAAGTGTTTTAATAAGTCTCCCACCCACTGCCCTACTTTATCACCTCTGCTGATGTCATTCCCCTTATCAGCACCTTTGGCCAGTTATCAGCCCAGTAAGCTGTGTAGCACATGTGATAACTGTGAAACACTATAATACAATTAACTAGATGGACAGGGGTTCTACTCTCAGATCTAGCAAATGTGGGTGTGTAAGTGTGTATGTTTGTAGGAAGACGTATTTTGATAGATTTCCCACCCACTGGCCTACTTTATCAGTCCTGCTGATGTCATTCTCCTTATCAGCACCTTTGGCCAATTGTCAGTCCAGTAAGCACTGTAGCACATGCGATAACTGTCTAACATTATAGCACAAATAATTAGAGGGGCAGGGCTTCTACTCTCAGATCTGGAAAATGTGTCTGTGGGTGTATAAGTGTGTGTAGGTTTGTAGAAAGAAGTATTTTGATAGGTTTCCCACCCACTGCCCTACTTTATCAGTCCTGCCGATGTCATTCCCCTTATCAGCACCTTTGGCCAGTTGTCAGCTCAGTAAGCTCTTTAGCACATGCGATAACTGTGAAACACTAGTGTACATATAACTAGATAGGCAGGGATTCTACTCTCAGATATGACAAATGTGTGTGGGTGTATAAGTGTGTGTGTAAGTTTGTAGGAATAAGTATTTTGATAAGTTTCCCACCCACTGGCCTACTTTATCAGTAATGCTGATATCACTCCCCTTATAGGTTCATAGGTGTGTGCTAGGCTAATGGACCTGGAGCCTTTACAAGTCTAGCCCATGGAAGTGCCCTGCCATTGTGCCACCTGATGTCAGTTCCCAGTGCCTCCATCAAAAACAACCACTAGAGTGAACCCTTAGATGAACTTCCTATTACCCATCCACTCATCAAGATATCTCTGGAACAGGGTCATCTAGGTGCTTTTCTTGACATGTATTGGAAGTCAATTCCAGGGCAAGTGCAGTCTCTGGGTGAGGAAACTGTCCCTTCAGCATGTTGTGTTGATTGTGGTAATGAGGTCAAAGTCCATGCAGTGTGTGGTGCAGAGGGATTGGGATGTCTTTAGATGTAGCATTTTTAAAAGAGCTTGGTCAGACATGGCTTTGCAAGTCAAGCAGAGATTGCCTCTAAGTAGATGATATGAAACAGGGAATAGCTGGAGTCTTTTGAGTCTGTGTCAGACATGTGTTTAATGCCTAGGATCCCATTTATGAGGTACTTCTGTGGCCTGTCCAGCTGTTGAAGGTGTTTAAGTGAGGTACATGCCAAATAGGCCATTATACTTGATGATTGGTCTAATGAGGGAAGAGTACACAGAGACAATGACCTCTTTCTTCCTGGATGTAAAACCCTTGGTATTGAGATGTGCCACATAGAAGGATTTCCTGACCACAGTGTCAATGCGGTGGTTAAAGGAGAAGTTGCTGTCAACCTGTGTCTCCAGATCTCTTATAATGGCTCCAGTATTCAGTGGGCTCCCGTCGATGTGGTACTTAGTGGGAACTGAGTTTTTTCCAAAGGGGCCGATGATGCATGTTGTGGTGTTAAGCTTCAGGCCATAGTTTCCACATCAGTCAGTGGTCTCAGTGAGGTCTTCCTGTAGGATGTCTGCATCACTTTTGGAGTTAATGATAGCTCCCAGTTTGCAGTCATCTGTGAACTTGGTCAGCCAGCGTTCCTTTGTGTTGGC
The DNA here is from genome assembly GCF_019279795.1 of Protopterus annectens. Taxonomy (NCBI): domain Eukaryota; kingdom Metazoa; phylum Chordata; order Ceratodontiformes; family Protopteridae; genus Protopterus; species Protopterus annectens. The sequence goes on along the minus strand of NC_056747.1, from coordinate 1,220,772,652 downwards.
CTGGACTCCTGAGAAGTAGATGCTTAACAGGAGAGCACCCAGGAGTGATCCCTGTGACATGCCACTTGTGACTGGTTCACAGTCTGACTTGGAGCTCGCTACTTTCACATTGTGTGTTCTATCTGTGAGACAATTTGCAACTCCCTAGTGATATAGGGGTTGATGCCTGGTTTGGTGGGTTCATCAATAATTCCTGACTGAGGAATGGTATCAATAGCCTTGGCCAGATTGATGTAGGCTGTATGCAGTGCTTTACTGTCATACACAGCCCTGGTGACTGACTCAAAGAAGTCAACCAGGTTGAGCAGGCATGAGCTCCCTTTCAGAAAGCCAAACTGTGTGGGGTCTAGTGTTAGGAGATTACCTATATGTTTGTTGACCAGGGCCCTGATGATGCACTGCATAGCTGTACATATCAGACTCATCAGGCTAATGTGTTGAAAATTCCCAGGACCAGTAGTCACTACCCCTTTATGGAGAGGGATGACTGTAGCAGTGCACAATTTGGGAGGGACAAAGCCTGATGTGAGGCTGTGACTGAGCAGGGCACACAGATGTGGTGCCAGGTATCTTTGTAGTTCATATACAACACAGCCAGGGATAATTTTGGGTTCCATGGAAGCTGTATCCTTGCCTGTGGACAATGCAGGTTTAACCTGGGCAGCAGTAATCCTGGGTGCCTGCCATTCTTCTGGGATTCTGATTGTTCCCCTAGGAGGAGAGAGGGATAAAGCTGGCACTGAATGTGTTGGCAAGAATGTTGGCAATATCTTTTGGCTTACTATAGGAGGTAGCATTGTGCAGTAACTCAGAGCACTTCTGGGTATTGGCATGGAAGTTCTTGATTTAACTATCAAAGGCTTTGTGATTGTCAGTGTCTGCTGCAATTGAGCTGTCATAGCTAGCCTTAGATGATTTCATGAGGGATCTCAAGTTGTTGTTGAGGCTAATAAGGGAGTTTTACCACTCTTGGGACTCCACCTTTTTCTGCAACAGATTCTTCCTTCTGTTGTATAGGTTATTAATGGCAGGGGACCACTAGATTATCCTCCAGTGTTTGGAGGAGAGTGTCATGGTTCTGTTCGGTATGACTAGTTCCATGCATTGATGTACATGTGCAGTGCATTTGTGTATGATTTGGCAGTCATGCAGGTAATTTCCATTGGCATGGGTGCTGTGAAGTTAGCCACCTCTGGTTTTAGGAGTCCAAAGTCAGCCTTGGAGATGTTTTTAAAGGTGGTTACCTTTGTGGGGGGTGTGGGTGATATGTGAATTTCCATGTTGATTACTTTATGGTTGGATTTGACCAGGTAGGGATTGACTACTTTTGTCAAGCAACAGTCCCATATGTTAGTAATCAACACAGGTCAAGGATGTTGCTTCCTCTACTGGGTGTCAGAATGAGCTGGTCCAGAGCACTGGGACTGATTAATTCCAAGAAAGGTTTAGCCTGTGTCAGTGCTTGAGTATCTTTCCCAGTTGATGGAGGGGTAGTTGAAGTCTCCTAGTATGAGAGTGTTGGGTTGGACCTTGATAAATTCCAGGGTGTTGAGGAATGTGCATTGAGAGTCTAGGGACATGGATGGGGACCTATAGCAGGCTATGACCTGGAATGCACTATTACCCAATGTCAGTTGTACCTGTAGTATCCATGCATATCCTTTCTGAATATTAGAGACAACACCACCTTTGGAGCTGTGGTCCATGTTTTGAACCTGACAGGTGTGGAATGAGTTATAGCCTGGTAATGCAGGGGTGCTGTCTGCTGTTGTAAACCAGGTCTCTGTTACAGCACAAATGGCAATGTTCTCCATTTTGAGGAGTGCTTTGAGTGACTGCATCTCAAGATTTAGATGTCTAGTGTTCAGCAGCATGACCCTCAGGTTGCATTTATGCATAGCTGTTACTGTTGTAATTTGATTTGGAACACCACCTAAAAAGGCACTATAGGGATGGCAAGATACTTAGCCAGTTCCTGAAAACCCAGGGGTGACAGATGCAGGCCATCTCTGGCAAGCCATCATCATCTGTCAATCATGTCATCCCAAGCAGACATAGACTGAATCCCCCTGAGAATGACACCAGACACTTAAGCCAATTGTTGAAGTCAATCATTTTTGTTTGTACTGCAGTATCATTTTGGGTGACAGTAGTATACTGCTCATGGCTACTGTCATACTTGCCTGGCCCACATAATCTGAGAGCTCCACCATGTCTCTTTTCATATAGTCCAGGGAGTTGCATTTCAGGTAATTCGCACACACATGGGCAATGACAGAGTGCTACTTGTAGTTGTTGTGGAGTGACCTGACTGGGTGAGTTATGTGTTGGATTCTGGCACCTGATAGAAAGCTAACTGTTACCTTCTCCATGTTCAACCTAGTGAGTGGGACATCTGTGTGCCTCACTATTGAGTCACCTATGATTACTGTATTGGGCAAGGTGGTTAGCCTTAGTGGCTTAGGTTGAAGGGCACACTGTGTAGGTGAGATATGTGTCCCGTGGTTTGTGTTGTGTTGTGGTGGTCTAGCGGGTGTCTGTCTTGTTGGTCTCTGCTGCTTGGGTAAATGTCTATTGAGTGCCTCTGTGAAGGTGGGTGTGTGGTTTGTGTTTGTATGTCAGAGCTGTGATAGTTGGCGTTCTGGGGGGTATGTGTTCCATGTGGTGTGGTGCAGGTGTTGACCCTTCTCCTCTTGACCAGCTAGTCCAGTCTTTGCTGGAGAGTGCATCTCTTCCAATTCAGTGATATAGGAGTATCTCTCACAAGTCTGAGTGTTGGGAGTTTAGAGGAGAGGGTTGTCTGTGTATATGAGGCAGTTGCAACAGTGCCTCAGAATGCCCATGTGCACCAGGTTAATGGGCAAAAGCACAGAGAACTGCACTTTAATCATGCCAGGAGGGGTGGTCATAGCTACTAATTACTGGAGCTAATTCTGTGAGGAATGACTACTGCTGATGGCTCTCAGGTGTGCTAGAATAATTGATACAAAAACCCATTGAAGTGCAAAGCTATTGGGCTATTTAAAGGGCAAAAGAGAAAGAACTGCCAAGATCTAAGGGAAAAACTGAAGACAGACCTTCTGGCACCTGTAATAGTTTACCTCAGCTGTACAGTTATCAGTACCTTTGGCCAGTTGTCAGCCCAGTAAGTAACTGTGTAACACTATAGTACAAATAACTAGATAGGCAGGGGTTCTAATTTCAATACTGGCAAGTGAGTGTGTGTGTGTGTGCGCACGTGTGTGTGTGTGTGTGTGTGTGTGTGTGTGCGTGTGTGTGCGTGTGTGTGCGTGTGTGTGTGTGTGTGTGTGTGTGTGTGTGTATTATGTACTGTGTGGGTTATACCATTTTGAGTTGTGTACCACCATGTAAACTTCCCATCACACTACTTTACTAGGCCTGCTGATGTCATTCACCTTCGAAGTACCTTGGGAAGAGGTGAAATCATGTAAGCTCTGTGGCACGTTTGATAACTGCATAGCACTATAGTAGAAATAACTAGATAGGCAGGGATTCTAATTTCAATACTGGCAACTGTTTGTGTGTGTTTGAGTGAGAATCAAATACTTCATAGGTTATACCATTTTGTGTTGTGTACCACCCTGTAAACTTCCCATCACCCTACTTTACTAGGCCTGCTGATGTCCTTCACCTAAGAAGTACCTTGGGACTAAAATGAAATCATGTAAGCTCCATGGCACATCTGATAACTACATAACACTATATTAGAAATAACTAGATAGGTAGGGGCTCTAATCTCAACATTGGCAACTGTTTGTGGGTATGTGTTTGAGTGAGAATCATATATTGTGTGCATTATACCATTTTGAGTTGTGTACCACCCTGTAAACTTCCCACCACCCTACTTTACTAGGCCTGCTTATGTCATTCACCTTAGAAGTACCTTGGGACTAGATGAAATCATGTAAGCACCGTAGCACATCTGATAACCGCTTAACATTATAGTAGCTATAAGTAGATAGGTAGGGGTTCTAACCACAATACTGGCAACTGTTTGTGTATGTGTGTTTGGGTGAAGATCATATCCTGCTTGGCTGCTACTATTTTGATGTGTGTACCATCCATACTTGTTTACCACCTCCCTATGGCATTAATTTATATAGCGTGGTAATGGCATCTGCCTTACATGCACTATGTTAAACCATTGTGCAGGCCATACCAGTCCTCTGTACAGATGTCTATGGAATATCCAGATGTTTGCAACCTACATGAAGTCTGTTTCCCTTAACAATGCCCATATATGTGACATTATTGCCAAATCAGCCACAGTGAATGTAGTGACACACATGCCAACATTAGGTATCATACCTGACGAAAACATCATGCTGATACAATGTCTGCTACACTATCACTTGTCCAGCCTTGTAGGAACAATATATGACTCCACATGCTATTTCTGGTAGGTTATCTCGCCATCCATGAAGGCATTCAGAACATTACATGTTGTAAGAGGTAGTGTGTTATGTCCCATCTGTATAATCTATGTGGGGCATGTCGTGTGTATGTAGTACTACAGTGCATCAAAGTGGAAATGTAGGTTTACTAATCTGTCTATTGCCAACTGTGTTTGTGTTACTGTATGCACATCCGCTGTGTCAGTCCTTACTGTGTGTATGCAAAGGATATACCATTTTGTTTCCCTGTTCCACCTGGTGAACTCATGAATATATACCACAAACCTGTCATACACAATATCCTGCATGCCCTCATCAACTGCATCAGGGTTGAGTGTATGGGAAAGAAAAGACAGGGCCAACAGGTGTCGACAGGCAAATCTGTTGCAGTTAATGTAATGGCTACATTTGTGAGGGACCTGCTGACAGTACTGCAGTAACCTGTTCTGTATGTATGAGCCTGTGGTACTACACAACACTGAGGTGACATGTCTGAAGGCTACCTGTCTCTGATAAGGGGTATGTATGCAAGGTCACACTATCTGACAACAGTGTCCCTCACTCACTATGGCATGCATACACACCTGGTACATGCACATATAAAGTTGTACCCTGCCTATGACACAGTCTGTGTATTCCCACTCTGCCACAATCCCTCTTGGGAATGTCTGCAGGGCCACAGCCTGCAGACACACAGACACCTGGCACACAAACAGAATACAGCATGTCTGACTACATTCAGTCAATGGTACTAACAGCAATAATGATTCCTGGATAATAAGGTACATACACTTGTATGTGTACCCATAACAACTGCAAGCAGACAGCACCTTACATAGTATTACATAGCTACATTGTACTATATTTACCCTGTGCATCAGACCCATATTAGCATGTCCCTGCATTGATGTTATGGATGACAGGGATGTGGCACAGGTATCATCATAATACACAGGGTATGGTGTGGGTTTCCCAGAGTCTTAGGCTGGGCCATACAGTTGGCATCAAGTGTGTGTCTTTGGAGGGGTATCCAATAGATGGGCTGTGCAGAGGTGCGGTGTGTGTCTGGAGGTGACCTGCTTGTGATACAGATGTGTGTATGTATGTATGCACACAGTCACACCATGTGGCTGTCCTACTCAGCGGTATGTTGGACAGCTGTGGACCGTACAAGGCAGGGTGTCCAGTTCACATCTCTGTCCATGGACATGGGAAATGGTCCTGCCAGGGATATCACTGGCACCACCAGGCCCAAGGCCCAATGCAGTACTGCTTCCTGATGGTGACTGCTGTCTGCTGAATCCATGCTCCTGATGAACTGGCCAAGACCATGTGCCCATGGTCTGCTCTGGTGTGATGTGGACAGCAAACCCCCTTGGTAGTCCTGGTGTCACTGCCACTATGGGAGTGTGAAGGTGAATGGCCCCATAGACTCTCAGCTGTTGTTAGTACTGACCTACATCCATGTGGCCAATGCCCATCTCCCACCACATGAGTCTAGCACAGACATGCCATGGTTGAGGATTGCCAAAGTCTCACCCCACCATCTCTTCATGACCTCAGTATTTTGATGTTGGCCCACCAAGTAATGTATGTTGCCATGTAAATCAGGAAGAGTTGTATCCACCACCCAGAGTATTTGTCTGGTGTGTCATTCACTACATGCCTGTGCATCCATGACAGCCTGAAACATGCATTTGGTGACGCCTGCTATGGCACTTGTGACAGCGGCTTGATGAGCAGGAGCCCTCCTGTGAGCACCCCGTCCATCTGCCTGTGTGGGACCTCACCTGCACTCTGGCTATGGCCATTGTCTAGACTCACACCTGCCATAGTCACCACAATAGCCTGTTCCATGCCACCACCCACCAACTATCCATCATCTGTGGCCATTGGTGATGGAGTATGTATGGGCATTGTCACTGTGTGCAGGGATGGTGTGGACAAGCGTGCGATGCCAACCAATGGCACAGATTCAGCCCCTGACAACTCCACTTGTACCTCACTATTCCTATCATCATTGTCAGAGTCTGCAGAGACATCAGTTTCCAAGTGGGAGGGACCCCGAACCCCATCGCCACCTGTGAGGGGAAGACAACATATGTACATTAATACCTGCACTTTGAGGTTGGCTGATACACACACACACACACACACACACACACACACACACACACACACACACACACACACACATGCACATACACACAGAAACACACACACACACACACACACACACACACACACACACACACACACACACACACACTTACAGGTGAGGTGGCACAAATCTGTTACAGAGACCTCACATTACCCAAATGGTGATATGCATAACACATGGCCCTTAACATCATGCATTGCAGCCAGTTTTACTACATGTAACTAACAATATAGAGCTCTGGGATACATGAGTAGTGTTAGTAGGTGATGGGCCTTCCCCAGCACAGACTGCACCCATGTACACATCATTGCTGTTCACCTGTATAGCACAGTGGCAACTACTACAGAACATACCTCACAACTGTACAGATCCTCGCAAGATGTGTAGATGTCTGGCTCATATGTTTGCTCCCCTGTGTTTGTCTGATACATAACTGGGATGATCTGAGGAGTGACGTCACTGATTAATGACACACAGTTGAGTTTCAGACCTCCACACCAGCAGTAAATGTGTGGTCACACAATTCCTGTTACACCACCAACCTTCTAAGCTTACAGTGGATATAATATGTGTACACAACCCTGTTAACATGCCATGTTCTTGTAATATTTAAGATGAGAACACAATAATGCATTCAAATATATTACCCACCCTTCATGTGACATATGACCTGTGCAATCCAATCATTAAACAAACAAATGTGTTACATGTACAATCTAACGCATGAAATATGTGCAATATGGTGGCTGCATAAGTGTGCACACCCTTAAAATGATACTTTGTTGAAGCACCTTGCAAGTAACTTATAGCACTCACTCTTCTTGGGAAAGTGTCTATCCGCATGGCACATCTTGACCTGACATTATTAGGCCACTCTTCCTTGCAAAGTCCCCCAACTCTGTCAGATTGCAAGGGCAGCTCATGTGCACAGCCCTCATCAGGTCACACTGGGGTTTTGCTATTGGGTTTAGGTCTAGGCTCTGGCTGGAACAATCTATAACCATAAGTGTGTTCAGGTGAATCCATTCTTAGGTAGCTTTGGATGTATGCTTTGTGTCTTTGTCATGTTGAAGGCTGATACCCCTCCCCATCCTCAGAGTTTTTGCAGACACCTGATTGATGTGAGCCATATGTAAGTGTTATTTTGAACTGTTAAGAATTCCCACCACCGTGACTACATGCCCAGTTATGGCTTTACAACAGCATCCCCACAGCAGGCCAATGCCACCAGTGTGATTCATCATGGGGATGGTGGTCTTCAGGTGAAGAGAGGTGTTGCTTTTGCACCACACGTACCTTTTGGTATTGTGGCTGTGAGGTCGATCCATAGTCTCATTACATCATAACACATTGTCACACATGCCTTTGGGAGACTTGATGTGCTGTGTTGCAAGTTGTATCCGCCCCTGGATATTTTTTGGTGTGGGGAAATGCTTCTATCTTCTGACCCTACCCCATAGGCCACACTTATGCAGAATATGGGAGATTGTTCTCACATGTAGTACACAACATCAGTACTTGCAAGATATTCCTGCAACACCCTCAGTGTTGCTTTATGTCTCCTGGCAACCTTCCTAACCAGGTTTGGATATGTCTTTTCATCAGTTTTGGAGGGACATCAGGCTCTTTTCAACAGCACTGTTTTCCCATATTCAATCCACCTTTTGATGACTGTCTCCACTGTGTTCCATGGTGTATGCAATGCTGTGGTAATGTTGCTGTACCCTACTCCTGAGTGATACCTTTCAAATATGACATCCCTTTGCTGCTTTGTAAGTTGTCTGCAAGCCATGGCTGTTGCTGTTGCAGGCAACTGAGCAAATGTCATGAATATCCAACTTGGACAGCAGGCTGTTGTTTGGTGTTACCCAGAGTGCCTTTACTTGATGCAGGTATTTACCCAAGCAGACTGAATGCTGTTAGTAAACCACAAGCTGCTGTAATAAAATATTATCTGAAGGGTGTGCACACGTATGCCTCCAGCTTATTGTAAGGTTTGTATACTCCATATTTGGTGACCAACAGATTGGTTGGTTTTACAAGTGAATTGTTCATGTTATGGGTCACATTAAAGGTTGGAAAATGTGTGGACTGACATATTGTAATCTCCGTTTGTATATATAACAAACACCTGGCATCTTAACAGGGTGTGTGCACTGTTTATATCCACTGTATAAGAGTAATGTTTCACACATGTCCCTACCTTAGGCCATTTGTCCCCCCATTTTGCTGGTCTCTGTCCAGAAGTCTTGCACTGACAGGTTGTTGGGTATGCTGCAAGAATGTTACATTCCCTTCAGATAGGCCCCTGTGTTGACCACTGTGATGCAATGCAGTTAACCCCACCACAAGTGAACATGCACATAAAGCAATACGGCTATGACTGACAGTTGTGTGCATGGTAAATTGCATGCCCTTCACATGCCTGGGGTATTGGCAAACCACAACAGAACAATTCTATACTCACCAGCTTCAGGCTGCTGTCCCACATGCAGACCAGAGAGATCTAGGTAGTTGTGGGAGAGAAGTATTGTCAGCAGACTCACATGTGACATTGGTACAGGATGGATGCAGCATGTTTGCACATTTACAGTACAACCCCCAATACTACACAATTTGCTGTCCTTCACCATAGATGTGGACTTCTGTGCATTACAAAACCCCATCCACAACTGCAGTCTGAACTGACACATACTTGTAAATACTCTACGACACAGGTATGTCTGCTACACTAGTCTAGTAATATCCACTGGGACCTTACCTGCACGCTCCTCATCCATTGTCTGGGTGCCACCCACCTCCAGCATGTGGGGGTCTGTACCCTGATGTTGCACTGGGATGGGTGCCCCAAGGTTGGTGAGGAGCTCCTCAGTGGGTGTCAGTGGGGGCTGCATGGCTGGGCCCCCACTTGTGGCTGTGCAGTCCCTGGCCATGGCAGCAGCCCTTTGCCAGGCGTGGTGTATGAGGTCAGTTGCATGATGTTGAACCTGCTCGTATGTACGTGCGTGCAGGCCGACATAATTTACCCTGTGGACAAGGTCATCCCACAGGGCAGTCCTCTCCCACAGATGTTGCTGGCTCTGTCTGAACATAATTGCATGGTGCTGTAGTATGGCTTCGATGATAATGGTAGTCTCAGCCACTGAAAATGTTGCCCTTCTCAGATACGACATTGCACCTGGAACACATAAATGGAGAAACACATCACAAGACCTCATACATTTGGCAACAGTATGTACAGAGCCTGCACATGTACATTGAATACCAGTAGCCACCACTCACAACCACACCATACCCCTGCAATCTATCAGCATATTATTAGCTTGCATTGCACTCCTGGTCCTGATGTGTCGTATTCCCTCCAATGAGGGCCAGTTAATTGCATAATCCTCTAATCCTCATTCAGGTCTGTGTAGATGGATGACATTGGCCATCTTCCATGTGGATGGTGCCGAGGCTTGGTGTGACTACAGTGTGTAATGGAGCTGGGAGTGCATGCTTGAGTTCATGTATGATGCGGGCAGGGATGTTATCATGTCCCATGAATACTTATGTTTGTTGCCTTTCAGTAGGCAATATGTACCTGCTTACTGGTGATGGTGGGAGGGGTGCCGGTGTAGTGCATATCCACCTATAGTGATGCTGAGCCAGGGGGTGAAGTTTGCCCTAACCCTATTTGCAGCAGGTTGGCTATAGCTATGTTATGTGTGTATGTGGTCTGATTGGCCACCATTACATGTTGGGTTGGTTTGTTGCCTCTGAGATTGCAGACATATGGGATGATGGCCTTCTGATTGGCCTTGGTGGATGTGTCCAATTTGTACTTATAGTTAGCCTTACAGTAATCCACCTGTGACCTTATATGCTTGCTCAGACAATGGCTGACTTGATGCCAGGTTGGTGCCTGCTCCTACTTTGCCCTGTAAAGCTAATATAGGGACCAAGTCTGTGGTTTGTGCATTGCTGCCATCCACCAAAGGGGATTACTCTACTTTGGCAGAGGCAAGCTTTACAAGTAAGGTATTGCTGGGTCCATACAGTTATGTAGGTGTTCATATAGCTGTTTGTAGTAGGCATGGACACACAGTCATAACGCAGTTGGACAACTCTCCAATTTCAAACTGATAATCATGCTTATTGTAGTACCCATGGCTGTGTCAGGGCAATATAACAACCAGTAGCTGTGGAAATGTCACTCTGTTGGATGCACAGTAACTAAGATTACACACGTGTACAACATGTACAGCTTGATTAAGTGACAGTTTGTATCCCATGTCTGTTGCCAGATATACCTACTCATACTGACATGTGCACAGGTAATACCTGATATACATTTCTGTTCTGTGTCAGTATGGCACACTGTATTCACACTCTTGCTGCCCAGTCATCCCTCTCAACCCATTAGAGCAAGACATCTATAGGATGTCACACAAACATGGAGGGCAATGGGACAAAATTAGTGACACTGTCTTAATACTGCTGCAACACACTTGAGTCATTCGATAGCACAGTAGTCTTTGCATTGACAGGCATATCCTGGAGGATGTACAATACTCATATGACAGGAAGAGAGGAGAAAGGCTAGGAGTGTGGTAGTGATGGTAAGAACTTTTAATGTTGACAGTATGACTGGTATAGGGACGGAGCTAGCTGATATGATGGCCAGGGGAAGGTTGATGTATTGTGTGTGCAAGAGACCAGATGGAAGGGGAGTATGGCTAGGTGTATGTGAGGCAGGTGACAATCATGGTGTAGATGGGTGGAGAAAGGGGGTATGGTGTGGATGGGTGGAGAAAGGGGGTAGGGGTTATCCTGAAGGAACAGTATGCCAAGAGTGTTTTTGGAGGATGAAATGAGTGTCTGATAGAGTGATGTTTATGAAGCTGGAAACTGATGGTGTAATGATGACTGTTAGTGCATATGCTACGCAAGTTGGTTGTGCGATGGATGAGAAAGAGAAATGTGAAATCAGTTGGATGGCATGGTGATGACTCTACCCAAGGGTGACAGAGTGGTGATTGCAGAAAATTTCAATAGGCATGTTGGTGAAGGGAACAGAGGGGATGAAGAATTGATGGGTATGTATGGTGCTAAGCAAAGGAATGCAGACGGTGAGATGGTAGTGGATTTTGCAAAAAGGATGGACATGGCTGTGGTGAATATATACTATAACACAAGGGAGGAGCATAGGGTGACATACAAGAGTGGAGGAAGATGCACACAGGTGGAATATATCCAATGTAGGAGGGCCAGTTTGAAGGAGATTGGAGACTGTAAAGTGGTGACAGGGGAAAATGTATTTAGGCAGCATAGAATGTTGGTCTGTAAGATGACGTTGGTGATCAAGAAGAGGAGGAGTGTGAGGGCACCACCAAAGATCAAATGGTGGGAACTGGAAAAAGGTGATTGTGAGGTGGAGTTCAGGAAAGACTTAAGACAGACACTGAATGGCAGTGATGATTTACCAAATATCTGGGTAAGTACAGCAGAGCTAGTAAGGGAGATGGCTAGAAAGGTGCTTGGTGTGACATGTGGATGGAGGAAGGAGTACAAGGTGGTGGACTGAGGAAGTACAGGACAATATACAGAGATAGAGGTTGGGGAAGAAGGAGTGGGATTCTCAGAGAGATGAGGAAAGTAGACAGAAGTATAAGGAGATGCGGTGCATGGCAAAGAGAGAGGTGGCAAAGGCTAAGGATGAGGCATATGAAAAGTTGTATGACAGGTTGGACACTAAGGAGGGATGAAAGGACTTGTACTGATTGGCTAGACAGAAGGACTGAGCTAGGAAAGATGTGCAGCAGATAAGGGTGATAAAGGATAATGACAGAAATGTACTCACAACCGAGGGGAGTGTGTTGAGCAGATGGACAGAGTACTTTGAAAGGCTGATAAATGAAGAGAATGAGAGAGAAAAGGTTGGCTGATGTGGGTATGGTGGATCAGAAAGTGCAACGGCTTACCAAGGGGGAAGTAAGGATAGCTATGAAGAGGATGAGTACTGGAATGCCTGTTGGTCCACATGACATACCTGTGGAAGCCTGAAGGGGTTTAGGGGAAATGGCAGTGGTGTTTTTAACCAGATTGTTTAATGATATCTTGGAAAGTGAGATGTTGCATGAGGAGTGGAGAGAAAGTGTTTGGATACCGTTTTAAGAATAGGGCTGATGTGCAGAGCTGCAGTTACTACAGAGGGATACCACTGATCAGTCACAGCATAAAGTTATGGGAAAGAGTAGTGGCAACTAGGTTAACTCATTAACCCTGAGTAGCTTCCCATAATGCCTCTGTGCTTACATCTGAGTGCACCATGATAAGCTATGAATTGCAAGCTGTTACCCCCGAGTGCCTTCCACAAGCACGAAAAACTGTAGTGCAGATTTGTAGTTGAGCTTAATGTAAAACATGCTGAAATCGTGATAGTTATGATTCAGCATGATTTTACATTAAGGTCACATTAAACTTTTAGTAGAAAATCTGCCTAAAAGGTTATTGATAATGCAAGTGGTGGCAGCCAGTCGGATTCTTGCAATCCAAGCCACCACTTGCGTAACACCTCCACTCCCAACCTAATTTTATCTAATAATATCTATAGTAAACAACACAATCATATTAATTTAACCATGCTGTGAGTAACTTCTAGTAGCTGCATTCCACATTTTGACCATTTGTTCCATATTAGATAAGGTAGTGCTCCAGATTTAAGTGATGAAAGCCTGACAGCTAGAAATATGTGACTGTGCATTTTTTTGTCTGTACATTTCGGTTGCTTACTCAATCATCATTTCACTTAATTTAAAATGTTTGCCCCTATGCACCAGCTATATGCTTACAGTGACTTTTTAAGTAGAAGTCCCAGTACTTTTCTGTTAACTGATGCAGGTCCAAGACATACTCCCATCATTTACTACGGACTAAAGAAATATAAATCACAGAGGTGACTGCTTCCCTTTCATGGACTCTGCTGCATACAGTGATAAACATTTGTACAGATAGATAATTTACACCTCATGTGCACACTTCTGCAACACCTTCACAATTCTTAAAGCTCAGTCTCTCTCTTTGCATGTCGTACAGCAGACTATTTCATAGATGTCACTTCCTGTTTGTGATTGTACATAGACCAAGGGACAGTGGAGTAGAACCCTAGCCACTTGAATGAAGTAGAAGGATTGGATGAGCAATCTGGGTCTTTTTTGAGGAAGCAGGTTATTAATATGGATACCATCATGACACTGACTTTTGTAGTAAACTTTACTGACAGCCTCGAGTGGTAACAGCACCTAAGTATTGACAGCAGGCTTATTTTCAAGATGTACTTAAGTGTATGCAAAAAAGTAAGTAAATTGAATCAAAGAATGTGCGAAATAACAAAGATTTATCATACACATGTCCTGGATGTTATGAATACTGGTATTGTCACCATTGTTAACCTAGTTGTTAACCTAGAATGGGTGTTAGTAAAGTATGTAAAATATAAAGGCTACTCAAAGTGCTCGTATCTCCTATACCTTATAGGTTTTTAAGGGAAAATTAATACAAATTTCTCACATATGCGGCATTTCCACGTTCTTTACTAGAACCATATTCCAGGGTAAACAGATTAGCCTATCAGAACTGTGATTTTATACCTTGACAACTTCAGAAGCAGTTTAACTTTTTCAATGTTTTCCCCCAAAACCTGCTGTATTACTGACCCAGACTGGTACGCTTTTTCCAGATTTCATGCATTTATTTCTGCACAGTGTGATTGATTTGCTGTTTTATTACATAAAATGTATAGCGATGAAGTTATGGATAAAGAGTAATTCATTACAAGGTGAAATCTTGCAAGCAGTAGAAACTGTGGCAAACGGAAAGTAATCCATTTATATACTGTTAAATGGAGATGAAATATGCTCAAAATGGCAATCAGATTAGGAATGCGTGGCATATACATACTATTATCCTTATCTGGTAAGGGGATGGAGAAAAGCTACCAGTTACATAGAATGTGCAGGTTATACAATAAGTAGTCATTTTCTGTTATCAAAACTGGCATTGTTGAGTTCTAGTTCAGTAAAAAAATATAGTGCCCTATTAAGTGGCACAGTACATACCAGAGTTTATTAAATGCACAGCAACATTCATTAAATAATTGCACACATTTGTGTTTCAGAATTTATATCACTCAGAAAACTCATGTTATTACAAAACCTATTATACTAACAACTTACTACATGTATAATAGCAATATTTAAAACCTCTCTATTTTTGGGACTTTGTCCCCCCATTATTTTAATCTTTGTCCAGCTTTTTGTGGTGAGAGGTTGAAGGTATAGTGGTAATAGCCTTTTTTTAACCTTTATGACTGTGGATTTGTATTGGCAAACACTGTCACTACATAAAGTATACACTTATATATCTGCTGCCTAAAGAACCTGATGTTAGTGCTTACCCATCCAAACTTCTGTTCCTAATCTTTTTATCTGTAAATATTGGCAAGACACTGGATTCATCTTTGTGCATTTATAACAGTGCTCACTGCCTACTGAAGCTATCCACACAGTCATTTTTTTCTTATTACATCGATCTGGGTTGATTGGGATCGTACCTCTGAATATTTAAAATCTGATCTTTATTTGTGGTTTTGTCTACAAGCACCGGATCAGAAATTTGCTATCCAGGTTGACAGGTGTGGGCCCAAGACCAGCTTGTGCTGTCATTATGTGACACCTTTCAACCATCCTTAGCTGAAGCAGTTAGCGACTCAGTAGAGGTCAAAGATAACTGCATGGAGCTGTATCAGTGGCATAGAATGATAAGTACCTGATTACAGCCTATTCATTACAAGTTCATGTAGTGGTTTTGGGTGCTTGGCACATGAATGTGTGAGGAAGCTGCTGATCCTGGGGGAGGACCTGTGTTTCTCAAATGGTATGAGCCATGCTCCAATGAGATTACTTTTATTTCTGCAGAGATTGTGCTTGTTGACTGATATTGGTGAATTGTAATGACAGATGTCTGAGTGGCCTTTTATGGCTGAAATGTTCTGAAATGGGTAGTTTTGTCATTATTGGTTCATAAGTTTGATGCTTACAGGGAATGTAATGTTATATAATCAGCAAAATGTGTATAGTTTAGGTGACAGGAAGGGTTCAGTGATATAAATGTTATATACATTTTATTGCTGCTTTTAGAGTAGTTCAGGCATTGCTCAACTCAATATGTAGGGCAATATTTCTGACTTCTTATATTTGTTTATTTACAGACACAACAGTATGCTACAACATTTGCATCAAAAACAGTATTGAGCATGTAGTCAAAATATGTTTGAATGGGATGAGAGGCTTAGTGAGATGTATCTTATTGCTGATTTTTGGTATTGCTCAATCAGATGTTATTACTTGTAGACTAGTACCAGCATAGAGCTACCATATATTTTGGGCAATATCCCTGGCTCTGTCACTACTGTGTAGAATTTAGGTAGGAGGAAGTGCTCAGTAATATATAAGTGTTAAACTATTTTTTACTGAATTACTCTGGTCTATTCCTAACAAATGGTAATAAGTCTGTGTTATACCTGCACCAGGTAATATAATGAATGCCTACTCAGCTGATTATGTGCAGCAATTATCACCTATGTCTGAGCATGCAGAACTATACAGTAATGACATGCAGGTAATTATCACATTAACAATAAGTGCAGTTACAGTACAACATTGAGTCATTACCACTTTTCAGGTAAAACTCTCAGCAGCTGTCACTGTTATTCACATAAGTAGTAGTCATTATCACATGGATGACTGCACAAGCCAGATTTGTATCAGAGGAATAAATGTGTTGTTTCATTAGCCTGGTGGTCTTTTCCTTTCTTGAATGTTTTGCTGTGTTTTTTTTCAGATTTGGGTTTTTGTCTACATGCAGTAATTTCAAGCCACCCCCACCATGTTCTTTCTGTCATTTTTACAATTTGTTTGATACACAGTAAGGTCCTGATTGTGGTTACATGCTTCATGTTTTTGTGAACTACTGCAACTGAACATCATATCACTGGGCTGCTTTCCTTGATATGCATGGTTTCTAGGGTGCCACTCTCATGTCTTCACTCCCTCCCCGAAAGGCCACCTGCCAAAAGAAACAGTCTTGGTACATCTTTTTCTTTTGTGATGTGCCCTTTCACAATCCCTCCACTCTGGTACAGTAAATATATATAGGTCAGGGCAGGAATTATTACATTACTTCTGTCCTTGATCCCTGATGTCCATTACTGAATGGACAAAAGGCAGAGGTAAGGCTGACTGCTGACACTGAAAGTGGTTGTTAGGACATAAGTTATGAGAATTATGACATTTTTTCATATTTTGGCAAAATAACTTTCCTAGGGAAGTTGTCAATGTGCTAAGTAATACCTCATTTTGAAGACAGTACTACTCCTTCCAACATGGTAAAAGAACTGATACAATATTCAACTGGCTCCAGCAGAAAAAATATAATCCAGGCAAAGTCCAACCACAGCTCTCGTTTTATTGTATAAAACCAGCAAATGTTAAGCGCTTTCATCCAGGTACATCTGGACTTCATCAGAACAACATAACAGTGTTCTCACTTACATTTTATACATAAAGTTCCCGCCTAAAACCCCAATTATAACATCAATTATTCAATTAAAATAAAGGTATATGAATTTAAAAAGCACTAAGTCAAAGTGCTTAAAGATACACATTCCACATTGGTTAAAACATTTCATCATAAGGTTAAAAAACCTTCATTTTTACTTAAACTTCTCCTTTTCTTATATAAGTTAATTTCCTAATGAAATTTCATACTAGGATGAAAAATAATGACTTACTCAAAATCTAGCCACATAATTATAAACAACTATCTCAAACATTCATGCTTGTATTGACTGGTGAACTAATATAGTACAAAGAATTATGCCTTACTTTTTTACAATTGTTTTTTTCCCCAATGGTTAATATTGATTTAAACATATGGTATGGATGTGATATGAAGTTAATACAATACATACCCTAACCAGGTCATGTATACATGTATATATTCTTGAAGATACCTCACTAATAAAGAATATAACAATACATATGGCTTTACCCTTATGTCTTAAGTTGTACAATAGTTATTACCTACTGTCTTAACAAAGGTTTTGTAGGTATTACTTCATTAAGTCCTGGTGGTACCGCAGCATTGAGTCTAATCTGACACCTAACTTCTTTGTCACTCACTAGTGCCTTTATATTTCCCCCTCGTGGATTTGGTCTCACTATTTCCAGTATTGCAAACTTGAACCCTGTGCAGTTGGTATTGTTCATTAGATGCCTTGACAAAGCATTGTTAGGATCTTGCTTTTTTATGCAATATAAATGATCGTATATTCTGTTTTTCAGATGTCGATCAGTTTTCCCTACATAGTAATTCTTGCAGGTATTGCACAGGGCTAAATATATGACATGCTGACTCAAGCAGTTGCCATTACCAAACCTGATTTTAGTTTTGACGTTATTGTTGAGTGAAATTGAGTCCTTTTCAAAAATAAAACTACAGTAATTGCAATTACCACATTTTTTAGTGCCGATCTTCTCGTACTTAGTACTATTATTGAAGTTGTAATTAAGTTCCAAGATTCTCTTTATATTATTTCCTGTTTTATATACAAAGCTAGGAAAACTAGTAAAAGAACTGTGTCTGTATGCTGTACACATGTACATCTACCACAGATTTTTAGGATTAAGGTTAGGAAAATTATGAATTTTTTTTATATTTTGGTAAATAACTTTGTAAGGGAGCATGACAATGTGCTAAGTAATACCTCATTTTGAAGACAGTATTAATAGTTACAAAATGATAAAAGAACTGTGTCTGTATGCTTTACACATGTACAGATATCACAAGGTTGTAGGACTAAAGTCACTAGTCATAGGTGACTCTATAGTCAGGAACACTGATGTCCCACTCACCAGGCTAAACAAGGAGAAAGTTACTGCCAGCTGCCTGTCGGGTGCCAGGATTGACCACATAATGCACACACTCAGGTCACTCCACAACAAGTATAAATACAACTCTGTCATTGTCCATGTTAGTGTGAATGACATGAGATGTACCTCCCTGGACTACAAGAAAAGAGACATGGAGGAGCTCTTGGATCTTGTAGCCCAAGAGGGTATGACCCTAGCCCTGAGTAGCATCCTGCCATCTTTCAGAATGGTACCACAGTACAGGGACAAAATGATTGACTTCAACAATTGCCTAAGCTTCTGGTGTCATTTTAAAGGGCTCCAGTATCTGTCTGCCTGGGACGACATGGTTGACAGACCACAATGTTTTGCCAGAGATGGCCTCCACCTATCACCCCTGGTATTCCGGATACTGGCTAAGGCTCTTGCTACCCCTATAGTGCCTTTTTTAGGCAAGGTTCAAATGCTAAATTCACCACTGTAACAGGTACAAGCAAGCAGACTCTGAGGGTAATGCTACTCAATGCTAGAAGTCTAAACCTCAAAATGCACTCACTCAAGGCACTCCTTAAAATGGAGAACATCGACATCTGTGCAGTGACAGTGACCTGGTTCAAGGCTCCATAGAGCACCCCTGCATTACCCAGCAATAATTCATACTACACCTTTTGGCCATCTAACCTAGACCGAAACACTAAAGGCGGAGGTGTGTCCATATTCATTAAGGATATCCACATCTCCAGGCTAGTTGCTCAACACAATGCATCTAAAATTATCCAAGTACAACTAACACTGGGCAAACTGCAATCCAGTTTGTAGCTTGTTACAGATCCCCCACTATGCCACAGGATTCCCACTCTTCATTTCTTAAGATACTGGAAAATATTAAGGTACAACCCAATACCTTAATTATGGGTGATTTCAACTACCCCACCATCAGCTGGGAAAACTACTCATGTACCAACTCGTTTGCACAATGTTTTCTGGAATTCATAAATTCCAATGCTTTGGATCAGCTTGTCCACACCCCACAAGGGGCAGCAATATCCTGGACCTGGTCATTACCAATATGGGTAACCAGTGTTCGATGCCAGAGGTCAACTCCTCGCTGGTCAGATCCAGCCACAAGCTAATCACCCTAGACATCCTTATTCCACCCCACCCCCCATTAAGGAAACCACTGTCAAAAACTACTCCAAAGCCAACTTCATGGTTCTTCAGACAGAAGTGGCAAACTTTGTGACACCCATGCAGAGGGGAAAATAGAGGTATGACAGCTGAATCTTACACAAATGCACTGTATAAGCACATACATGAGTGCATGGATCATGCCATCCCCAACAGAACCAAGACACTATCCTCCAAAAAAAGGAAGCCAATCTGGTGGGTCCCCTGCCATAAACACACTCTATAACAGAAGGAAGAAGCTGTTGCAAAAAAGAGTAAAATCCCAAGATTGGAGGAATGCCCTGGTCACCCTCAGCAAGAAGCTGAGATCCCTCATAAAATCCTCCAAAGCCAGTTATGAAAATAAAATCACCACTGATTCCAAAGACAACCTCAAAGCATTCTACAAATATGTCAAGAATCACAATGGCAGCACTCAGATCTCCTCTGAGCTACAGCACAATGGCACTAAATATACAGAACCAACGGATATTGCCAACATCCTGGCAAATAGGTTCAGTGCTAACTTTATCCCCCTCTCACCCTCCAAAGGGCCCATTTTAATACCAGAAGAATGCAAAGCCCCTGTAATCATGGATGAACAAGTAAAGACTGCACTCTCCAAAGCCAAGAACACATCATCCATGGGACCAGATATCCCAGGCTGCATACTGCACAAACTACAGAATGAACTGGCACCCCACCTAAGTACCATGTTCAATCATAGCCTCTCCTCAGGCTATGTGCCTACTGAATGGTGTACAGTGAAGGTTATCCCACTCCACAAAGGGGGTGCCACCACAGACCCAAGGAACTACTGCCCCTTTAGGCTGATGAGCCTGGTCTGCAAGGTCAAGGAACGTATCATCTTGGGGCTTATAAACAAAGACATAGGTAACCTCCAAACTCTGGACCCCACTAAGTTTGGGTTTGTAAAAGGTACATCATGTCTACTAAACCTGATTGATTTCTTTGAAGCAGTCACTAGAGCTATAGGTGAGGCAAGGTAGTGCGAACAGCCTATCTTGACCATGCCAAGGCTTTCAATACCATCCTCCACTTTGGAATTATAGATAAACTCACTAAATTGGGCATAAATCCCCATGTCACAAGATGGGTGGCCAACTGGCTCACTGATAGAACCCACACAGTAAAAGTAGCCAACTCCAAGTCCGACTGCAGACCAGTGATGAGTGGACTACCACAGGGTTCGATCCTGGGTCATCTCCTGTTCGGCATCTACTTCTCTAAAGTGCAGGCCAACACAGAAAGTCTTTGGCTAGCAAAGTTCGCAGATGACTGCAAACTGGGAGCCATAATAGAATCACCTAATGATGTATACATTCCACAAAAGGGCCTCACAGAGGCAGATGCTTGGTGTCAAAGTCATGGGCTCAAGGTCAATGCCAAGAAGTGCACTGTCATCCCTCTTGTGAAAAACTCAATACCCATGAACTACCACATAGGCGGTAATTCATTAAACACTGAAAGTGTGATGAGACCTAGGGACACAGGTGGACAGTAGTCTCTCCTTTGATAACCACATTGCCACAGTAGTCAATAAATCCTTCTATGTGGCACACCTCATCAAAAAAGGGTTCTCCTCTAGAAAAAAGGAGGTGATTGTTCCTCTTTACTTATCCCTCATCAGACCAATTATAGAGTACAATGCCCTATTTGACATGTATCCCGCAAGACACCTACAACAATTGGAAAGGCCACAGAAATACCCCACTAAGAGGATTACCAGCGTCAAACAGATGCCATACACAGACCATCTCAAAAAACTCCAGCTCTACTCTGTCGCATATCACCTACTCAGAGGCGATCTCTGCCTGACATACAAAGCTATGTCAAACCCAGAGCTGATGGACATGCTACACTTAAAGAAATCCCAATTTCTCAGAACCACATGCTCCAGGGACCTAAACCTTGTCACCACAATAATCAGAACATGCTGGAAGGATAGATTCCTGTCCCAGGGACTCCCCATACTCTGGAACAAACTATCAATTCATGTCAAACAAAGCTCCTCATTGGCCCTCTTTAAGAAAAATCTTGACGACTGGATGGGAAATAAAAAAATTCACCCCGGGATCACTTCTGCGGCACTGCTTGACAGGGCCACAGGAAAATGATTTTCTTGGTTGGCAAAAGCCAGGGAACCTTTTTGGCTAGGTTTATATAGGCCCCAGGGCCGATAGCCTAGTACCTACCTATGAACCTATAAGGTTATGAAAATTATGAATTTTTTTCATATTTTGGTAAATAACTTTGTAAGGGAGCATGTCAATGTCTGAAGAAATACTTCATTTTGAAGACAATACTAATCCTTACATCATGGTAAAAGAACTGTGTCTGTATGCTGTACACATGTACAGATATCACAGTTTGTTTAGTCTTGTAGGATTATGAAAATGATACATTTGCAATATTTCTTATTATTACGCTCATATCTTTGCAAGTGAGCATGGTGCCAACACAAATGATGCATCATTTTGAAGCTGACATTGCGCCACACAACTTGCACACTGATATATAGCACTGCCTGTTACAGGTGATGAGATATTATGCTTTGTTTATTTATCGATTATGAGAAATATTCTAGTAATCATGTTTCTGCGAATATCTCCATAAAGGAGCATCAGACAGTAATGGTTATGGTATCATTTTAAAGCTGACATTCATACAAACAAATTAATTACAAATTCTATGGGTCTACATGGTACATTCACCAATATATTGTGATTTGTTTTACCAAAAAGGCAAAAAATATTCACAATATCAGCATTCCTTGGCAAATATTTAATAATGACTTAGATACACAATATCAGCATTTACACTGTTGGAAATGTCAGTGTCTGCTGAACAACTTTTGTATTTACATTTTTAGTCTAGCTCTTAGGGTAAAAGAGTTATGAATATTTGTTTTCTGTATGGTATTACAAACAGATTATCTGAAAATGAGCTCAGGCTGTACTGTTGTTCCTATGGTGGAAGTAAGCAGGCAGCATTTCCTGAGCTGCTCCGGAGTGAATGAGTTAAGCAGGGAGGTGATGAATAGTGGTCAGTGGTATGGCGTCATGCCAGGAAAGAGTACTACAGATGCAATGTTTGTTCTGAGAGTGTTGATGAAGAAGTACAGAGGAGGTCAGGAGCTGCTTTGTGTCTTTCTGGACTTAGAGAAAGCATATGACAGGGTGCCAAGAGAGGAGATGTGGTATTGTATGAGTAAGTCATGAGTGGCAGAGATATATGTAAGAGTGGTACAGAATATGTACAAGGGTGGTGTGACAGCAGTGAGGTCTGCGGTGGGAGTGATGGATGCATTTAAGGTGGAGGTGGGATGACATCAGGGATCAGCTATGAGCCCTTTGTTATTTGCAATAGTGATTGACAGGTTGACAGACAAGATCATACAGGAGTCCTTGTTGACTATGATGTTTTCAGATGACATTGTGAACTGTATTGAGAGTAGGGAACAGATTTAGGAGAACCTAGACATGAGGGGATATGCTTTAGAGAGGAGAGGAATGAAGGTCAGCAGGACTATGACAGAATATCAGTGTGTGAATGAGAGGAGGATAGCGGAATGTTGAGGATGCAAGGAGTAGAGTTGGCAAAGGCAGATGTGTTGAAATGATTGGGATCAACATTTCAGAGTAATGACGACTGTGGAGGACAGGTAAAGAAGAGAGTATAGGCAGGGTGGAGAAGAGTGCCAGGAGTGATTTGTGACAGACAAGTACCAGTAAAAGTGAAAGGGAAGGTCTACAAGAGGGTAGTGAGACCAGCTATGTCATATGGGTTGGAGACAGCAGCATTGACAAAAAGGCAGGAGTCAGAGGTTGATGTGGCAGAGTTACAGATTTTAGGATTTGCATTGGGTGTGATGAGGGAGCACAGGATTAGCAATGTGTATATGAGAGGGTCAGCCCCTGTTGGATTTGAGACAAAGCTGAAGAGGCAAGATTGCAGCATTTTTTTACATGTGCTGAGGAGGGATGCTGAGTATATTGGGAAAAGGATGGTAAGGATGTAGCTGCTAGATGAGAGGAAAAAAGGAAGGCCTCAGATAAGGCTCTGTAATTGGTGAGAGAGGATATGCAGGTGGTTGGTGTGACAGATCAAGATGCAGAGGACAGGCAGAAATGGCAAAAGATGGTCCACTGTTGCGACCCCTAACAGGAACAGCCAGAGGAAAAAGAATGAGATGTTGTAATGTCAGTCTTCACAGATTTGCTAAGGATTTGCCAGACATAACACAACCCTCTGAGTAAATGACTACAAATATGAGGCACACATATGGTCAGTGTGCATAGCACTGGACAGTTACATGGTATGAGCTCAGTATATCAACACACACATCTGCAACAGTACTTTACTATGCAAATACCATGTATAGGTCTCTCACATTTTTGAGACAAACAAGTATATCATAGTTGTATTCATAAGTAAGATATGGATATGTATGACATCCCAGTAGCTGGCCTAGCATTGTCACAGTCACTATTGTTCAACACACACTCCAGTAGTAGTCATATGTGAGCCATCCTTTCCTTGGGTGACTCAGGGGCCTGACCTATGATCTATGTCACTGCAGATAGACCCAGATGCTATGGCCATTGGTTCTGATCAGAAATATATCAGTACAGCAAGTCTTGTTGGACATATATGTTACACTTCCTATTTCCCATTCTTACATACCCCTACTGCATTCCATTAAATACTTGATTGACATACCTTGTTTTTTTTCCAAGTGTAGGTGGTTATATCCTGCTGTTTGTTTCTCAATGTTTCTCTTTCTATATATTTCATGGATGTATGGTGTACATCTGTTTTCCATATGCAGCAGCTTGCCTTTTGTAGGTAATGCTCATGAGCAGCTGATGGCCTGTGCGCCAATTGGTGTCCCCCACTTGCTAATTGCATGGAGAACAGCTGTGTTGTTATTCATATAGCCAATGGCATGGCAACACACTCCTATAATTGAGTACTTCATGTGGGTGTTGGCCCTTTTCCTTGCCAGTAAGGAGAACTTCATGGAGGTGTGTGAACAAAGCATCATAAAGGGTATTTGGAAATACCTCTTACAACCAAAACTGTGGAGACAGGCCAACAAAATGGGGGATAATGTTCCAGACATAGGGACATAATGTAAGTATTGCTGCTATTCATTTGAATTATTGCTAGTCTAACAGGGTTTATGTGGACATGGAGTTTCTGTGTGATTTTAACTCTGACAGTGTTATGTATTTGACATAACTCTCAACTGTAGGGCTATCCACAGAATGGCCAGAGTTTAAACTCCTATGTCTGGTGTGTTCCTCAGACATTTTTTTGTCTTTGGAAAATTAGTAGCATACTCTGGGGATTCCAGTCAGTAACTGCTAACATCCATTTGTGTTTCTGACCTCATATCCCTCAGAAAAGATATATTACAACTAACCCTGTTACACCAGCAACTTTGTCAGTTTATAACAGCAATATTTCAAATACTCCCCTGTTTTTGGCCCTCTGTCCCACAATTATGTCAGGCTTTGTCTAGATGTCATGCAATAAGAGATTGATAGGTATGGTATATGATTATTTAATGCCTACATTCCTGATATCATTCCAGTGATGTATCAGACTGCCTGAGATGTTATGTGGATGAGGCCTTATATATGAGGGGAAAACCTGTACATTCTGTGGGACTCTGTACAGTGTAGTGTGTCAATGTTATTTGGCCCGTGTATGGAGAAGGGGGGATGTATGTGTTGTGGCTCCTTTTCTATCTTCCTGTGCATGCTGCTCTTGTTTCTGGTGGTCTGTCAGCTGTATATGTTTGTAGGGCAGACTGAGACATGTCCCATACCATGGTCAGGCATCATATTACACTGTGAATTGGGCCAGTATATGTAGGGGGAGTGTGTGAATGGCAAGCATGTTGAGATGTTTTTGCTCACACAGTCCTTGTATTGTACTGTTCCTTTGGCTTACCAGTATGTCATTGTGACTGTGGTGGAATTGATTGTGGGTATGCACTTTCACACTGGTGTCTGTTTTTCAGTGCTTTTACATCCCTATAGTGCCTGATATATTTGCCAATACATGTGTAATTCCCCCTAGCAGATTTGGGTTAGTGTTGGGTCAGTCTGACTGCAGTTTGGACAGTGCTTTGTGATATGCTTAGCAGCTGAGTGTAGTTTCCCTAATGTGATGTTATGTCCAGATATTTATAGGATGTGCTGTTGCCTGGCCCCCATAAGTGTTGTGTATTTCTGACACATGAGTGGGATAATGGGAGGATTTCAGTCATTAACTAGTGAGAAGTAATTGAGTGTTGGACGTGTGCTATTTCAGTCAATATATATGTTAGGACAGGCATGAGGGTATTACTGCAGCAACTGTGTCAGCTTTTCTACTCCAGTATTTCAGATATGTCCCTATTTTCATGCCTTTCTCCCCCCACTTTGTCAGGCTTGGTCCAGATTCATTGCACTAAGAGATTCTGAGCCTACCTCTTGACTGCCTGGATTGTTGCAGTATGTCCAGGTTTACTGCTCATATTTCTGGTCTGTTCCACAAATTCATTATTATTATATCTCTGGTAAATGACTGTGATGATTTGTAGATTTCTGACAGTAAATGATGACATACATTCAGTTTCAGAACTCACATCCTTCTGAACATGCATGCTGAAGCAAACCCTGTCATTCTGGCAACATTCAACATTTATAAGAGCAATATTTAAAATACATCCCTAGTTTGTACCCATTGTCCCCCCATTTGGACAACCTTTGGATATAGGTTCACTTTATAATCTCGAAATACTGAAATCCTGAATTTCAGTATTTCAAAACCATAAAGTCAAATGTCCCAAATCGCGAAACTATAAAATCACGAAACACAAATTCACAAAACAAACACAGCATACACCACACAACTCATACATCATCCAACCCACACCACAACAAACAAAATCACACAAACACAAAAACACAAACAAACCTACACTAGATATCAGCAGGGGGGCAACTCTCCCTGCATCTCCACACCCCCTTACTTATATATGCTAACTCTGAGATTGTACAAACAGACACACAAAGGAAACACTCACCCACACATTCTACAGTCCTTTGCACACACACAAACATCACACATATACAAACACCAACACATCCAACACTTACACACCCATATTTCACCTGCCTACACTAAGCCACACGTACAACTATCAAACACATTCACACACACTCAAACTCCCACACAAAACCCTTACAAAACACTCACTTACCTTAAATTACACCAAAATACACACAAAACACCAGCCACCATCCACTCACGACACTGCACGTAACGTACCATAAAGCCATAACCATGAATTTGAGATATTCGGATACACGATTATGCACTTTCACGATTCTAAAGGTTCGACTTTATAATTTTGGGATACTGAAATTTGGGATTTCGGTATTTTAAAATTATAAAGTGAACTCATATATATATATATATATATATATATATATATATATATATATATATATGATATAAAATATGTATATGTATATCTTTTATATGTATACTCTATTTATATTATGCATATATTTTTTCTATATATATGCATCTCCATGGATCCCTATCACAACACCAACACGCCACAAAGCTGACACCCAAAACACCGACACCAAAACACCGAAAACGCACAAAACTGACAACTCACAAAACCGAACACCATAACACCGACACCCAAAACACCAACACACAAAACGTAAACTACACATTACACACAACTATACATGCACTAACCATAACCCAAACCCTAACCCTAAGGTCTGACACTACCGCACACTTACCCTACCCGCACCCTAACCCTAACTCACTTAACCCGCCCCTAACCCAAAGACTGTCACTACCGCACACTCACCTAACCCGCGCCCTAACCCTAACTCACTTAACCCACCCCTAACCCAAAGACTGTTACTATCGCACACTCACCTAACCCGCGCCCTAACCCTAACTCACGTAACCCGCCCCTAACCCAAAGACTGTCACTATCGCACACTTACCTAACCCGCGCCCTAACCCTAACTCACTTAACCCACCCCTATCCCTAGACTCCGTCAATATCGCACACTTACCTTACTCGCACCCTAACATCCGTCACTACCGCATACTTACACAGCCTTTTCACATGTCGGTGTTCTCAGTGTCGGGGTTTTCATCCATCGGTCATCTCAGTTTTCGATCTTCTGGTGTCGGTATTCTCATCGTCGGTGTTCTCAGCTTTCGACGTTGTCAGGTAGACCCATCTCCATACATATATACATGTGTATATGTATAAATACAAAACCTGACTGATTCTACGGAATTGTTTCCCTACTGTTGAATGACTCTACTGCATGATATGTTTGAAAAAGCATCAGCCAAACTTACAACTCAAATGCTGTAGTGGAACATTTCTCTGACTATGGTGCCCAGGGCCCTGGTTTTGACACTTGGCAGTGCTAATTATTTTATTACTAGGCAGAACAGTGGCTGATGGAAACAGAGTGACTAAAGCAGTTTTAAGCAGTTGTAAGTGGGTTTGTGTGGGTTGGCGCGACACTAAGCAATGCCAACACATGGTTAACCATACAGGTGCTTACTCTGTGTTGACTTCACTTAGCAAAGTTTACCGTTGTGCAAATCTGCTTAGCTGAGCTAACTGCTGCTTAGCATTCATGTTTGAGCAATGCTCAAACCTGCTAAACATAGCTGAGCAGTGGTAACCATTGCTCACAGTTCATTCTTATAAAATATCTTTTAAATATATTTCTATATATATTATATTATATTATTATAATATTTTATATATATATATATATATATATATATATATATATATATATATATATATTTCTTATAAAATATAAAATGTGCTTCCATTACAGTAGCAATGGATGTAACTATACTGTATGGGACACATGTTAACATGTGTGGTTTCACATGTTATATGCACTCAGACTTTCATTTTACACCAGCTACACTACCTTGGGTGACAAAACTAATTTACCACATATTTTAATATGAAAATATTACTTTTAACACTGCTTTCCCTTGTAAAATTGGATTGCCTGTTGTAGTACTCAAGCCATGTATGTCTGCATGCTAAGCAGGGACTCTGGCCACTATATTTTTATTTATCTCCTATTGCATATTAATATTATGTTACTATATTAAATGGAGAATATTGAGGTTTTTGGCCATGTCATTGAGGACTGCTGTCATGACATAACGGTATACATTTCAGTTTTAGACGTGTATCCTTCAGAAGATTCATGCTAATGCATAACCTGCTTTCTATCAACTTTCTGTCTGTCCTCTGTGCAGATGGGATGACACCAGTGCTCAAGCTGTGGTTGACTACACTGCAGAATGAGTCTGAGACCCATGCCTATGCTCATGTAGGATGCAGCTGGGAATGTTATCAGGCCTATTGAGACCTCTGTGTATTGCCTTTGAGAGGGCATTACAGACCTGCTTCCTGATCATGAGGGGAGGGGGTACAGGTGCTCTACATGCACATGTGTACCTATGGGGAGATGGGGGGATGAAGTTTACACTTCACTTGTCTGCAGCCAGTTACCTATATATATGGCATATGTGTATGTGGTGTTACTGGCCACCACTACAGAGCAGATACGTGTGTTGCCTCTGGAATTGTGGATACATGTCTGGAAGGCCTACTGATTGGCCTTGGTGGATGTATCCAGTTTGCACTCAAAGGCACCCTTAGTGTACATCACCTGTGACCTTATTTGCTTGTGCAGAAAAATGTGACATGGCTACCAATGAGGCACCTGTTCCTTCTTTGCCTGTCCTGTGATTATTTCCACCTGTAATGGTAGTTGTGTATTGCTGCTGTCCACCACAGGTGTTCAGCCTATCTTGAGGGGGTTGATGTTGTCTTGTCAGGTATTGCTGAGGCTATAAAGCTATGTAGGTGCCCACATAGTATTGTGGTGTGGGCCTGGACACTGATGCTAGTTCCAACATACGGGATGTCCTTCACGTGGGCCTTGTCTCTTTTCCTTGCCTGTGCAGGGAACAGTATGGAGGTGTTGGGGCTACAGCTTCATAGACAGTAGGTGTGAATACCTCACAGGACAGGACATGTGGAGACAGAACAACAACATGTGGGACAAAGGTCCAGATTTCGATACAATTTGTATGTCATTAGTGCTGTTATACACATGTTTGTTTGTTTGTGTCTTTCAGCTTTTCCCGGTTAGGGGTCGCCACAGCGGAACTTGGGTCCACTAATGATTGGCAGCTGATTTTTACATGCCGAGTTACCAGCCCTGATGCACAACCTTCAATGAAGGTATGCCCATTCACGCATGTCTCCACGCAGAAGACGCTCTAGCTGAGAATCGAACCGGACAGCTTCTTACTGTGAGGCGACAATGCTACCAGAGCACCACCGCCACATGTAGGGTTGCTAAATTGACAGGGTTCATCTGGGTATCCACTGACTGAGTGACCTGACATCTGACAGTGGTATGCCTCTGACATACCTCTCAACTGGCATGCTGTCCAAAGAGTGGCCAGTGGTTTGCCTGTTATGTTTGTTCAGTTCATCAAACAAAATATTTTTTGTGGTGTTGTTAAGATAATGTGAGGATTGTAGTCACTAACTGTTGACATCCATTGGTGTTCCAAAGATCATATCCTTCAGGGATGTTACAACAACACATGTAATACCAGCTACTGTTTCAGTTTGTAACGTCATCATTTGTCATATGTCCCTCTTTCGGGCCCCCGGTCCCCCAAATACGTCATGCGTTGTCCAGATATCCTGCACTATGAGGTGCAGAGATATGGTATATCATTAATTACTGACTGCACTCCAGTTATCATCATAGGGACCTAGAAGACTCCTGGCCATGGTATGCTTCAGTGGCCAGGATTATGGTTGCACACCCTGGAAATTCTGTGGAAATCTGTACATATTACAGTTATGTATGTCTGGCCATTGTGAAGAGACTGCCAGGATTGTGTAGCAGTGTTGTGTGTAGATGTTTGTTGGGCTGGGTAGACAGAGTAGCAGATGTGAGTGCCATACATCCTTTACCTATCTGACTGTGCATGCTGCTACAGCTGCTGGTAGTCTATCAGGTCTGTATGCTTGTAGGGGCAGACTGTGAAATGTCCTATCATACCTCAGGATTCACAGTACACTGTGATTTTGACCAATATATGTCAGTGTAGTGTGTGACTGGCAATCAGGATATGTTTGTTCAGAAAGTCATTGTATTCTGGAGTTCATTTTGGGTACTGGTATGTTGCTGTGATTGTGGTGTAAATGTTTTCAGGTGGACATGTTTGCTCCACTATCTGCTTTTCACTACAGTTCCATCCCTGTAGTGCATGCTATATTTGAATACACGTGGATAATTGCCCAGAGCTGATGTGGGGGAGTGTTGTGTTGGTTTTACTGTGCTTCATGAGGTGCTGGGTGCCATGTTTGGCAGTTGTCAGGGGATTTCCATTCTGTTACATGACTGTGGTCATACCTCTACACTGTCTAGAGGTCTAGACACTGTCCAGATGTGTAGCTCATATGTTTGGTTTGTTCCCCACACAGTCATTGTCCTTGGCTAATCAGTAGGATACTCTAGGGAATGCAGTCAGTACATGTTAGCATCCATTGGTGTTATTGACTTAATATCCCTCAGAAAAGATATGTGACAACAAACCCAGTAACACCAGCAACTGTCTAAATTTATAATAGCAATATGTCCAATATACCCCTGTGTTTAGGCCTCTGTCCCCCAATTATGTCAGGCTTTGTCCAGATGTCATGCACTATGAGGTTCAGAGGTATGTAGTATTTATTTATTTATTTATTGCCTTCATTCCTGGCACCATCCCAGTGATATCATAGACCCCCAGACATGTAACAAGGAAGTGGCCATAGATATGAGTCCTGTGCCTATACAGTCTGTGGGAAACTGTACATTTGAGAAATCTGTGTATGTCTGGCCATTGTTAACAGACTGTCAGAATTTTGTAGCAGTGTAGTGTGTACATGTTATTTGGGCTGTGTAGCGGGGGTACATGTGAGTGTCACGGGCCCTTTCTATCTGACTGTGCATGCTGCTCCAGTTTCTGGTTCTCTATCACCTGTATATGTTTGTATGGACAGACCTTGCCATGTTCCCTAACATATCAAGATTCCCACTGCACTGGGACTTGGGGCAGTATATATAGGGATACTGTGTGAGTGGCAAACGAGATATTGTTGCTCACACAATCATTATCCTGTAGTGTTCAGTTTTCTTAGTGGTATATCACTATGACTGTGGTACAATTGGTTGTGAGTATGCACTTTCACACCACTGTCTGTTTTCCACTAGTGTTACATCCCTGTAGTGCCTGTTATATTTGCAAATGCATGTGCACACCCCCCAGAGCTGGATTTGGGTAGTGTTATGTCAATCTGATTGTAGTTTGGATGTTTCTTGTTAGCTGAGTGTAGTTTCCCTAATGTTGTGTTATGTCCACACATCCGTAGGATGTCCTGTTGTCTGACCGATATCTTTGGTCTAGTTCCCATAACTGTTATGTATTCCTGATGCATCAGTGGGATGATGTGGGGATTGAGGTCACTAACTAATGAGAAGCAATTGAGTCACAGACTTGTGATATTTCAGCCAATATATCGCATCAGTGGGATGATGTGGGGTTGAGGTCACTAACTAATGAGAAGCAATTGAGTCACAGACTTGTGATATTTCAGCCAATATTTCCAAAGACATGCATCTGGAGCATTTCTCCCCGGGCCTCCGCTGAAAACAGGCTCTGTGGAACCTAGTCGGACATTCCCGGTCAACAAATGTTAAATAAAAAAAATAAATAAATAAATAAATATATGTTAGGACATACAGTGTTAGTACATCAACCTTCTCAGCTTATCTACTCACATATTTCAGATATGTCCCTAATTTTATGCCTTTGTCCCCCCACTTTGTCAGGCTTGGTCCAGATTCATTGCACTAAGGGGTTCTAAGCATGCCTCTCCACTTCAAGGATTTTCAGAGAATGTCCAGATGTTTGGTCCATACTTTTGTTCTGTTCCACAATTTATTTGTATTTGGCTGGTAAATCACTGTGATGATCCAGGATTTATGTCAGTAAATAATGACATAACATTTCAGTTTCCATCCTCATATCCTTCAGAAATTGTCCGATGAAACACATCCTGTTGCTGTAGAAAATGTCTTCATTCCTAACAACGATAGTTGAAATATGCTCCCATATTTGCCCCCCCCCTTTTATAGCCTTTGTACAGGTGTCTTACACTAAGAGGTTGAGAGGGATGGTTCTGAGGTCTGACTCCACTGCATGTTATGTACACACACACACACACACACACACACACACACACACACATATATATATATATATATATATATATATATATATATATATTCCACAGAGCTTTCTCCCTAATGTTGTATGCCTCTATTGCATGATATGTTTGAAAAAACAGCATTAATTCCTACAGCTTAGATGGTGCCATGATACATTGGTCTGACTATAGTGTACATAGTCATTGGTTTGAGACTTGGGACTGATGTTTTTTTTTCAATACTGTTAAATGACCAGAATGAATTATATGTTTGTTAAAGCATTACAGATTCCGACAGCTGAAGTGATGTAGTAGTATGTTGCCGTGACTGAAAAGCACAGCATCCTGGGTTTGAGACTTGGCAGGGCTTACTATTTTGTTTCGGGCCAGAACAAGGTCACATTTCATTTTATAAAGTATCAGGATTGTGGGATTGATTCCTCATTACTGACATATTATAATTTTATGTTTACCTTCCATGACATCCCCCTATGTGCTTTCATTAAATTATATTATTGTGTGACTATGCTGTATGGGGCACTTGTGTTATATTGGGGTTTCACATATTTTCTAGATTCACATCTCACTTTTGGACCTGCTACAACACCCTGGTTGACAAAAAAACAGTTGCTACATAATTTAAGTTTACAAGTATAATTTCAACACTACTTTCCCATCGAAAAGCAAGTTGTCTATCTTGGTACACAAACTGTGAGCACCTGCATGTAAAGCCAGACCTCTAACCACTACACTATCTCAGCTTAGAAATTTCACCTGTATATTTGCATTTATCTCCTATGGGATGTTTAAGCTATGCTAAGCAGATGGCCATAACGTGCACACCCGCTTAGCTATGCTTAAACATTCCTTAGGCTTGAAAATAAAGTTTATATTATTTTTATATTATAATATCATATAAGTGAGTCTTGTGGTGTTCTGACAACTCATTGAGGACTGCAATCATGAAATAATGGCATTCATTTGGCTTTCAGGCTTCTATCCTTCAGGGACTCCCACTAATACATATCCTGTTATCTATCAACTTTCTAAGTGTGTGAGGGCAATTTTTCAGGCATGTCCAAAATGTATTATTTATCCCCCCCCCCCATCATTTGTACCTTTGTTAACATACACAGCTGTAAGGGAATATTGGCATACATTTGCTTTCACAATTCTACCCTTCCGTAATTCATGACCTGTTCAATATCAACTTTCTATGTTTGTGAGGGCTATATGTATGTTTTTTTCAGTTTTGGGGGATTTATCCCCCATTATGTGTGCATTTGCACACATTTCCTTCTTTAACAGGCTGCAGAAGAGTTGTACTGCACTTTAGCAATGCAGGGGGTGTGTCACAGAACCTGTCATACACCCTCTGCATTGCTTTCTTGTTGACAATGTTTATTTCAGTGTCTGCA
Source organism: Protopterus annectens (assembly GCF_019279795.1). NCBI lineage: Eukaryota > Metazoa > Chordata > Ceratodontiformes > Protopteridae > Protopterus > Protopterus annectens. The sequence goes on along the minus strand of NC_056747.1, from coordinate 1,220,738,162 downwards.
GACACTGAAATAATCATTATTTCATTTCAGTGTGCACGGACACTGAAATACTGGCATAATATTAGAGAAGCATGAGGCGTGTTCAGTGTTCATGGACTACTTGGACATGCCTCCTGCACTCGTTCACAGTTCATGTCCATATAGCAAGTACAGCAGCATGCCTTCCTGAATATTTAAACTGCGCTGCTATGCTAAATGGACATGAACCACGCCGTGTAAGAATAGTCATATTCTTGCATGGATTTTTTTGAATCCATGGGAATGACTTGGTGATTGATTTCCATACTGATATAAATTTGTATAATTATTTGAATATGCCTTCGCCATTAATCCCAGTTAATTTTGGGATCCCCAAAATCCATAAGGACTTACATGACCCCCCCACCATGACCAATAGTGGATGGAAGAAATTCCATCACTTGTGCTTGTGCAAAGTTTGTAAATAGTAATCTGAAAAGATTTCTCGAACATGAACCCCAAATTTGTAAAGATTCATGGTCCTTTCTTGAAAAAATTAACGAGCTTGAATTTAAGGCCATATATAATTTTCTAACTGTTGATGTCAGAGATCTATACACAGTCATTCCCCACGAGTTGAGGATTCAATGGGTAAGTAATTTTTTATTAAAGAAAGGAGCAACCACTGACAACATCAGCTTAATAGTGGAATTATTAGATTTAATTTTGGCTAATAACTTCTTATATTTTGACAGTCAGTATTTCCTACAAAAAAAGAGGGATTGCTATGGGTTCACCATGTGGGGTCAGTTTTGCTAACATTGTAATGGCCATGTGGGAACATGAGTTTTTTATTTATGAACTCCATTATTAGAGAGAAGGTATTTCTTTTACACCCGTTACCTGGATGATATTTTTATCATCATAAAGGGTAATGCTGATATAGGTTTAGAATTACTTGAATATTTTAACAATTCTACTGATTTTCTGTAATTTACTTCTGATTATAATTCTGATGTGATTTCATTTTTAGATATTGAATTAAGGAAAGACATGGCAAATTTTAGATATAACTCGAATATTTTAGAAAAGGTACATATTCCAATTCTTTTTTTGCATTTTTCTAGCTCCCATCCTTTTCAACAAAAATGCTCTGTTGTAAATGGCCAATTGGTCAGAGCAGCTAGGATGGTCAGTTTATAACAAGATTTTTTTAATGAGGATAACAATTTAAAGGATATGTTTCTTAATCGAGGGTATCCATCTGTAAAAAACTGAATGTCTGCTAGCCCAGCTAGCTATAATTTTGTAGATAATTATATGTCATTGTAAATATTAATAAAATCCACAGGCTGCCTCACAAATGTAATGAAAACTGTGTTAAATGTTGAACTTCAAAAATGTAACCAAAGAGCACTCTGCTGAAAGAAAGCTGATAAAGGAAAGCATTTTATGACTCTTTGATCTCAAAGCTCGGAGACAAAATGTGTGGACTAAGGAATTCCTTCTATTCTTTTGAGACCAGAGTTAATTGCTAGATGTTGCATGTATAATGTTTTTTATTGCTGTGGTTTCCTGGCCAGGTGCAAGATCAAAGAACTGTTAAAACTCTGAGTTTCTGGTAGCCTGTGAGTCAGATAAGTGTCAAGAATTATGTAATCTAAAATGAGTCAGCGGTGATGTATTATCAATTTAAGAGATGAGAATTACAGCATTTTGGATTTTATCTAAAGAACATCCACTCACCAGTACTCTGCCTTTGTTCTGTATGTAAGTAGGATCTTAGACTTTAGTGTCTCTTAGGAATAACTAGAAAATAGTAAGTTTAGTCTAGCGGTTTTCTATATTTATGTCAGACTATTCTACAGTATAATTTTAAGCATTTTCCTGTGATGTCCGTACTCTTGACTAGCACTATGTTGAATTGAGGAGATTTGTCTTGTGTTTTTAGTATTTATTAACTATTTTTAAACCTTTCAACTGTGGCTGTTTTGTGTAGAGATAATTTAAGCTCTAGAGTACATTGCATGTATATTGTGATACTGCACAAAGCCACTCCAATAAGCCTTAAAAGTTCTGGTCACTCGTACTAATTGGATAATAACATTGCACAGTAAAATTGGACACCCTTTGGGAAGGGCTTTACTAGCAGCTGATAAATAGGGGTTCTGGTGGCAGTTGATTACTACCCTATAGACTGGCAAGAAGGGGCATAGCTGTAGAACCTTTGCCAGCCTTCCCCAGGAGTGTCTGTGTGTTTGTATATAACTCATATCTCAAAATTTCCAGTGCTACAGAAACATCATCAGACAAACAGATACACTACCTCACATCCTTTAAATCCCATAAAAAACATCACTTCCTTAAGGGATTAACCACACTTCCTTGAGGGGGTGGGGCCCAATTGCAAGGCATGTTATACAACATCTTATGCAACATTTCACTTTCTAAGAAAGGTGGCACCAAACTGCAAGATACAAAGTTACAAAACATTTTGTTACCTTCATAAAATCCTAGTGCATTTTGAATACTAAAAGCTAAAAAACATAGAGGTTAATTCCAATATTACAATTACATTAGTTGCTTTGTATACTAAAAAATGCATGTCATTTCATAATAAAAATCAAACTGTACCTGCTTTCAACTTTAAAATAAGTTTGATCGATATGTCATATCAGTATCAACATAGGCGGTAGTATACTTAACACCGAAAGTGTGATAAGAGACCTTGGGACACAGGTGGACAGTAGTCTCTCTTTTGATAATCACATCACCACAGTAGTCAGGAAATCCTTCTACATGGCACACCTCATCACAAAGGGTTTCTCATCCAGAAAAAAAGAGGGCATTGTTACCCTCTACTCATCACTCATTAGACCCATTATAGAGTACAATGCCCCTTTTGGTATGTACCTCACAAGACATCTACAACAACTGGAAAGGCCACAGAAATACATCACAAAGAGGATTACTGGCCTCAAACAGATGCCCTACGCAGACCATCTAAAAAAACTCCAGCTTTACTCCGTCGCATATCACGTACTCAGAGGTGATCTCTGCCTAACATACAAAACTATGTCAAACCCAGAGCTGTTGGACATGCTCCACTTAAAGAAGTCCCAATCCTTCCAAGGTACACGCTCTAGTGACCTAAACCTTGTCACCACAATAAACAGAACATGCTGGAGGGATAGATTCCTGTCCCAGAGACTTCCCATAATCTGGAATAAACTACCTATCTATATCAAACAAAGCTCCTCATTAGTACTCTTCAAGAAAAATCTTGATGATTGGATGAGAAATAGGAAATTCACCCCGGGGATCACTTCTGTGGCTCTGCTCAACAGTGGCACAGGAAAATAATTTTCTTGGGTGGCAAAAGCCAGGGTACCTTTTTGGCTGGGCTTGTATAGGCCTTTGGGCCGATAGCCTAGTACCTATCTATGAACCTATGAACCTATGTACTCATTAATCCCTGGTGGGTAGTGGCATGTAAGAGAACTTGCCAATATAGTTCTCTTTTCTCCACTAAGGTCTCCCAGTCACCCCCTCTGTCTAGTACACCCACCTTTTCCAAAATAACAAATACAAATTTCTTAAAACCAGTACAGGTGGTGGAATGTTTATAAAGTGCATTACTTGTGGTTTTGCTCTTAATAACATAAAGTTGCTGATAAATTCTTATACGTAAGGGGCTGTTAGTTTTGCCAATATAAAAAGCAGAACAAGTGGCACAAAAACTGATATAAACAACCCCCTTGGTGTTACAGTCATATTTACCTTTAACAGTAAGCAAGAATAGGCAACCTTGAACAAGGAAACTGCTAACTTCCAGGATATACCACATTGTTGGCAGGCCCCACATTTTTTCATTCCACACCCATTGGTGTGACTGTTCATTTGTTGCTTGTTGGTTTCAAACATACTCTTAAAGTTTTTGTTATTTTTATAAATTAATTTGGGTTCTGGGCCCAACCTGCCCAAAAGTCCCAATAATCCAAAAATCGTTGCCCACTGTTTCTTAATCATGTCCTGTAATAAATAAATACCTGGATTGTATTGCAAAACAAATACTTGTGACAAGTTGATCATGTCAAGTGTTAGTTCCTTGACCATCAAGATTAGTAGAATTGGTACCCATATCACCCTACCCCCTCAAGGAAGTGAGGTTAATCTCTTAAGGAAGTGATGTTTTTATGGTATTTAAAGGATGTGAGGTAGTGTATCTGTTTGTCGGATGATGTTTCTGTAACACTGGAAATGAAAGCGCTTACATTTGTTTATTAAAATACAGTTTTGTGGCTTTGGAGCACCATTTTTTCTTCTTGTAGAGCTGTTGAGCTTGGTTACTTCATTCATATCTCAAAGTGTATGTGTGTGTGTCAGCTACTTGGGCAGGGACACGAAGCACTGGTTGGACAGAGAGGGTGCTGGAGGTTTTAGCTTGACCACAAGGCTGAGACCTGTACCCTATAGCTGTGCCAGTGGGGAGTCTTAATGGGGATCTGGAGAGAAAGGGAGAAGCCATCCCCAGACTGACTGTGATCTCTGAGTGCTCTTAAGGTAAAATGTACTTTACTGTGTGTGTACTTGTTATGCCTCCCAATGTGGCTGCCCCACACTGTTGCTAGTGGTGAGGATTGAAGCTCCTTGATTACTGGGTCAGTGCATGGGCGTCGCACCATCTATTTTAGTTGATCAATTAATTAATGAAGTACAAAGTAAGAGATCTACTGGGTTCTTTAAACTAATTTTAAATCATGAGGGCTGGCTGGAAAGCCCTAGAAGTTTTGGTGGCCATAGTGTTCAAGAGAGTAATTTATTGACAATTGGCTTTAGTCTGAGTTTATTACCTCTTTTAGTATTGATGCTATTTGCATTAAGGAAATCTTACATAAAAATTGGAACCTATTGTTGGGTGATATTCATTTAAAACAGTTAGGTGATCATTCTAGGGTTGTTTTTAAGAAAGGTACAAATTTTAAAAATTGATTTGATTCTAAAAATTCATTTGATTCTAAGAAATTTCCTTTAACTAGATGCCCTGAAATGTATAAGTGCAAAGCTTGCTCTTATTGTAAATATGTTAATACTGGCAATAATGTTACGGTCCGTAATACCAATTATGAGATCAAGGGTAGGTTTAACTGTAACTCTAAAGGCATTGTTTATCTGGCTAAGTGCTTGTTCTGCGAAAGCTTTTATATAGGTAAAACAGAACGCAGATTTAGAGAATGACTATATGAGCATATTTATAGTATTAATAAATTGCATGTTCATAATGCCCTAGCCAAACATATTATGACCTTCCCAGAACATCATTTTAAATTCAAAGTAGTTGAGCAGATTTTGTCTGATGAAAGAGGGGGTCCTTGGACTCTCAAATTGGAATGCTGTGAACTTAAGTGGCAAGTTCGATTAAATGCATATAGCTTTCCTGGGTTGAATGATACATGCTCAATACAGTACTTATTAAAACTGAAGGCACTGTAAAGGTAACATTTTTGGTTTTAAGTGTTTCTATGTGATGGATTTTATGGTTGTATTTCAATGCAATGTGTTTTCTGTTCTATCATACTATATTGTAGCCAGGTACTTTTACTACTGAGTTGACTGTTTATTCAGTTGTAGTTCAGTCTTTGAACCACAAGATGGCGTTGTTTCTAAAAATTTAATAAGTACTTCACTTACAACCCATTTAAATTCAAACTTTACCAACTTCATGTAGCCCTGCTTCTATCAGGAGACATACATCTAAATCCTGGGCCCATCCATCACCCCACCATGCATAACTCTACGTCTCCCTACTTAATAAACCCATCCTCTCCAAACATATTCCTTTTACTCTATGAATGTCCATAGCATTCTAAACAAAGTTAGTGAAATCCATGCCTGGATAGCCTTCCACACCCCTGATGTCATCACCCTAACAGAGACTTGGCTAAAACCCCAAACCTTTGATAAAGACATTCTCCCCTCTGGTTATAATATACTCTGCATAGATCGCCAAAACAAAAAAGGGGGTGGCGTAGCCATCCTCTACTCCAATTGCCTCACCATTACAAGTATTATGAAACCTATCCCATCCTTTTCTCCTGCTAAACTACTTACAGCTAACCTTAAAATCAGTGACCACACCACTATCACAGTAGCAGCCATCTATATTCCTCCAGGAGACAACATTCCTCTGCTCGAAAATATTCTTTCATACTTTTCTCAACACATCCCCAATGAAACTATCCTCCTTGGGGATGTCAACATTAATTGGTTACCTCTCAGTAATCCAAACTCTAATACTTATATTAATTTATATGGCTTTACACAGCTAATTTCCCAACCTACTCATAAAACAACTCCCACACATCTAGTACTCTTATTGACTGGGTATTTGTATCTAATCCTTCCAAATATCATAACCCTGAAACCCTACCAAACACCCTAAGTGATCAATCCCATATAAAAATGCTTAGGTTCAATACCCACTTTTTAGAACCTCCTAGATTTATCACTTGTCGCAAGCTCTCTGATTTCCATCCAGAAATGTTTAATGCCCTCCTCTCTAAAGTAAACTGGAAATTCCTTACCCAACTCTCATTAGAAGTAGCAGTCCTAGCTTTCAACTCCACCTTCCTTAGCATCTTAGAATCACTTGCTCCCCCTTGCAAAATCTGAATTAAGTCCACCATATCTAAGTGGTTTTCAAAAGCCACTTGTACCCTTATGATAACTAGAGACAAATTATGGAAAAAATGGTCACAAACTTAGCTCCCTGCAGACTTACAAAAATATAAAGAACTCAGAAATCTGACAAAAAAAACACATAAACAAAGATAAAAAAAGACTTCTATAACAAGCCTCCCACAGCCCTAAAATCTAATCCTAAAAAATTCTGGAACTCTATTAACCAGATATTACATCCCGGTAATCTTAGCTCCCCCAATCCATGCCCAGACAAGACATCTGAATAAACTGCCACTATCTTCAATACCTATTTTATCGATTCACTATCTAAGCTACTGAACCCTAACCCAAACTCCTCTACTACTAACATCTCCAACTTTTCTGAACCTACTCCTAATACTGTCTCTGCAAATACCTTCTCCCTCTAACCTGTACCTACTAGCTGCATCAAAACTCTACTCTCTAAATTAAAACCATGCGAAGCATCAGCTGACAATATTCCTTCCACATTTCTTCTACTGGCAGCTGACTCTCTTGCTCTCCCTGTATCTATCTTAATTAAATGCTCTATCTCTGAATCTAATGACCCTTCCATCTGGAAACAATGCTACACTCTACCTATACACAGAGGACGTAACTCCTCTGATATCTCAAACTTTAGACCTATCGCTATCTTCTCCCCTCTCTCTAAAGTACTAGAAACATGTATTCATAAACAAGTTATGCAGTATCTAATACAGAAAAATCTGCTTACATCCACTCAACACAGCTTCAGACACAAACATAGCACCACTGCAGCTCTATTATCCTTCCTCAACACTGTCTCTATAGCCATGGATGACCAAAAACTTATTTCTTGCCTATTCTTAGACCTCTCAAAAGCTTTTGACACTGTCTCACACTCTCTTCTGCTGCACAAACTGCATAACCTCAACTTTTCCTCTGACACTGTTGCATGGTTCTCCAGCTACCTCACTGATAGATCTCAGTCAGTGAGATGGCACTCTGCACTCTCCCCTCCTCTCCCTTTAAAATGGGTGTACCTCAAGGGTCTGTACTAGGGCCTTTACTTTTTAATATCTTTACTAATTAGCTCTATACCTCTTGTCCTCAGTCATCTTTAGTGCAATACACAGATGACTCTTCAGTCATCACCACAGCCAACTCTCCCTCTAAGCTCTTCACAGCAATTCAGGGATCTTTTAACTTAGTTTAAACATGGCTGTCCAGCAACCAGCTCATCCTTAACCCTAAAAAAACCAAAGCTGTTACTCTTCCTACCTAAAAAGTTCAACAGTATTAAATCCTCCTTCTCCATACAGTCCCTTAATAACACTCCCATTCAGGTAGAATCCAGCAGTAAGCTCTTAGGCGTAGCAATCGATGATCAACTTAAATTTGACTTGCATGTTAATAACCGTATTAAAAAGACTCATTCAAAACTAGGGCTTCTTTACCGTAACAAGAAATTCCATACCTCTGAAGCCAAGATTACTCTCTCTCTCTCTCTTACCTACCTTCTACCCAGTCTAGTGTACAATTCTCAAATTCTCACAAATCTTAATTCAACACTCCTGACCAAACTCGAATCTACCTACAAGGTTGCTTGATTTGCTACCCAACAAACCTACAAACCCAATCACTGTCTCTCTCTAAAATACCTAAACTGGCTTGAATTACCCCCACCAACTTCTCTCAGCTCCAGATCATCCATTCTATCATATACCAGCCTTCCTACTGCCCAGCACTATCCCCTCTCATCTCCCATTATTCTCCCTCCAGACCTCTCTGAAGATCTAACCAAGACCTACTACAAATCTACAAACCCAAGTCTAAATTTGGATGCAACATGTACAGCTATCACCCTACTATTGCTTGGAATAGGCTCCCACTAGAAATCGGGACCCTTACACATACTAAACAATTTAAGATAGCCACTAAAGAGCACTTTAAAAGTCACGGGTCCTGCCACTGCACTCTCCCTTCTTAAATATCCCTTAGTTCTCATACCTTAATCTATTTTCTGCCCTTAACTCACTCTTCTCACTAGCTCTCTCTAATCTTCCTTGACTACTCTTTCTACTCTCTTCTAAAATCTATTAATCAAATAACATCAGAGAAACATTCTATTGCAATTGTCTTGCCTTCATGCAACTACATTATGATAAAACTGGGGTTTTGTAACCACTTACCCCAAAACTATATTCGTCTTAATGAGATATTTCTTTTTATACATCTTGAAATAGTTATGCTATACTCCTGATTACTGACACTGTATAACATTGTATTGCTACTTAATGCCTTGTAATAATCCTGTAACATTGCTGTTTAATGCTAATTTATAATGAAAATTGTATAATATGTTGGAGCTTTTCTCCCTGGGCCTCTGCTGAAAAAGGGCTCTTCAGCTCAGTCGGACAATCCTGGCTAACAAATGTAAAAAAAACATAAAAATAAAATAAATAAAAATAAAATTTGTTTCAGTGATGTAATTTCCTTTTGGGCCACAGGATTTAATGGAGGGTTTTTTAAACTGTGTTCTTAGCTTTTTTCTTGTTGTCTGAAGAAGTTTGTTTTAATAAATATGGATGAAAGTGCTTACATTTAAAATGTAGTGTCTGATTCTTAATTTACCCTTCCGCTTCTTCCTAGTACTCGTATTACTAGAGATCTTCCTTGACTGAGAAAGTGGTAAAAGAGCTGAGGAAGTAACCATGTTTGAAGATATCCATGCAGAGATGTTATTAGCAATGACACTGGTCATAGTGAACTCTCCTCTGTGTGTGCAATCACATGAAGCCATAATTGGAGAGAGAGCTGACTAGACCATACAGAGGTGTCTCTGTGAGTGAATACATCTTCACAGGATATTGGAAATATGGCTAAATTACTGGGGAATCTGAATGAAAGTAACCCCAAATCCCAGCCACTGGTCAAGGAATGCAATGAAATTCTTCAGGAGATACAAAGAAATAGCAGTAATGGGGACATTGTTATTTCAGGGAAGAAACTAGGTGATAATACCATTGAATCTCAGTCACAGAAGCCAGAAGGAATAAAAAATAGTGAAATTTGTCTGGGAGGACTGATGATAGAGGTAAAAAAGTAGAATTGTATAAGGCAAAGCTCTGAAATCCCACCCTTGGAGAACATGAAGAAGCTGGATGTCAATATCAGTTATCTGAATGTTAAAAGGAATAAGTGTACTGGGACAATGGGTTGCTGGACAATGACTGGATTACTAGTAGGACACTGGAAGGGGAATTGCTTCAGATGTTGCCAGTTCTGACAGTTTGCATGAATCCCACTTGGTCATAGTCTATGATAGAGCTTCATTGTGTAGTCCGGTAAAAGTGTAGAGAACATACCTCCCAACCGTTCCAAATTACTCGATTTTTACTGAGTTTTGGGGTTCAAATAATGGGGTGCCATGATTCCTGAGTGGCACCCCTTAATTTCCGAATTTCCTGGCACTTTTAATTTAAATTTTATTTCCTGGCTTTTTAAGCTGACACCATTGCACATGCAATGATGTCAGCTCCATGAAGCGGCCTGCCAGCCAGTCAGAATTGAGCTGAAGCTCAACGTGCATGCATTTCCAGCTGGCAGCTGCTGAAATCCTTAGCGGGAATAACCACAATGTGTTTCAAGTGCTGCTGAACTGGATATGCTGCTGCCGTCTATGGAAGAATGAGACGAGTCATTTTCATATGAAGCAAAGCTGCCTGGAAAGGAAAGGAGGCTATGTGTGTGAATGCTGCTGAGGTAGGGAGGTTGTATGTGTGAATGCTGCTGAACTGGATAGCTATGAGATTGTGTGTGAATGCTGATGAACTGGATATCTATGAGGTTGTATGTGAATGCTGCTGAACTGGATATCTATGCAGCTGCCAAGCCATAGGGTTTTCATTTGAAGTGCTGGAAAGGGTGTTCATTTGAAGGAGTGTGTATGTTTGAAATGCCCCAGGTGAATATACCTGGTGGCTAGAGGAGGTACTCAGGCTTAACCCTTGTACCTTAGGTACAGGTAACAAGAGCCTAAAGTTCCTACCCACCACCCCTTTTGAAAACTTTCTATAGTTATGCCTCATATTTTTGTTCTGTTCCTCATAAAAGCTGTGGTTTTCTGGATTTCAGTGAAGGATAGAATTCACTAAATAATGATAGACATTTGAATTTCAGGCTTCATATTCCTCAAAAAATAAATGGTAATACAAAACCTTTTATTCTAGCAATTTTCTAAGTTTAATAAGATCAGTATTTGAAATGTTTCCCTATTTTTGGGACTGCATTCTCACATTATTGGCTTTGTCTAGGTTTGTTTGTGCTAAGAGGTTGAGAGCTATGGTGAGAAGTGAGAATTGAATTCACTAAATGATAGCCATTTAAGTTTCAGTCTTTCTATTGTTCAAGACAGTGCTGATGTGGCATAGTGGTATATTGCTCTCACTGTAGTACACAGTGTCCTGGGTTCAAGTCTTGGCAGTGAAATGCATCATGGTAACAACACATTTTATTCTAGCAACTTTCCAAAATTATACAAGCAATGTTTAAAATGTGTCCCTGGTTTTTGGGCTTTTGTCCCCCCCAATACATTTTGGCTTTTTCCAGATTATTTGTGCTGCAAATTTGAGAGATACAGTTGAGTGTCAAGTGGATTTTACAAGAAGCTGAGAGCTTTAGGGGAAGAGAAGTTTAGTGTTGCTTATGCTGGGTATGCATGCATTGTTAAAAGCATAACAGCATAGCAGGTTAAATGCTTGCTTTTGATGCAGAAGGCTGTGGGTTCTACTCCCACAGTATGTAGATGCACTGTTGATACTGTACTGTGTTGTACTTTTAAAGGGGTGGGTGTAACAAGTCAAGGGTATAGCTACAGATACAACAGAAGTGAGAAAATGTTATGCAAATGGGCATTTGTGCCTTAGTGGAGAGAGCAAAAAATATCATTAACCCAAATTCAGGTACAAAAAAATCATAATTATGTTCTGTGCTGCATTATAAGAAAAATATTTTAAACAAGTACAGTACATTTTCCAGCATTCAAGATAAAACACATTTATGGTGAATGTAGGAGAGGGTCTTTCAGTACTTGGACTAAAAACTGGAAGTCTTAAAACATGCAGTTCGCCTAGTTTATTTTGTTGTGCATTTACAGCTATTGAGTTGGTCTGATAACACAAATCAGAGTAAGTCAAGTAAAAAACTGAAACTGAAAATAAGTTCGAGAAGCTATGCAAGATGCCCATAGCTTACATTACTGTCATTATATATATATATATATATATATATATATATATATATATATATATATATATATAATTGTGTGTGTGTCGAAGTAGACTTTTATGATGGAATTGGGCAGTTTTGTCATTATTGGTTTATGTATTTTGTTTCATTGCTTACTGAAAGGAATATAATAAAGTCACAAAGATGTATCAAAGAACATGTGTATGTTTCTTGTTTTGTGTGCAAGGAGCCTATGATTTGAAAACAGCCCAAAGGTAATCTTTATCCACCACTGGCTAGATGCATTTTCTTTGGATGTGGTGTGGGTTTCAATGCTGTTTCAATTAATGTGAGTTTCTAGGGCAGAGAAGTTGTAATGCTAAATCTGTTTTCATTGTGAGATAGTGTTGCTTTGTTTAGTAGATGTCTATTAGTGTTTGTGCATTGTGCTATAAAATGCAAAAATAAAATCCAAATAATCATTGTAGAAGTAAAGCAGTATGCACATTAGTGTTTATGGCAAATGGGGTGAAATAGACAGGTAATGGGACATTGGAATGGCTGCAGGGGGACTATGGTGCCAAATTTTGGTTGTCTGTTCTTCAGTTTACATTTGAAAGTTGGTATCCCACAATTCCATTAGAGTGGGCAGGGTTACATAACTATGTATGCAAATTGTATTTAATCAGCATACAGATTTGTACCTGTTTTATATGGGCCTTGTCCAGATTTTTGATGTTCCGAGGTTGAGAGGTATGGTAGAGAATGTTTTGCTTCAGTATCACAAAATAAACAGGTAAATAATGAAAAATGTGTAAAGGGTGTCAAACGTTTGATACAGCTAAAGATAAAGCCAAGGCCTCTTTTGTGCCTTTAGAAAGCATTCAGGAGCAGTGTAAGAGGGTAGCTGTAGAAGTCATGGGATCACTGGGCTTCTGGTGTTCTAGATGTAAATGAGGTTTGGTAATAAACCAAGTTGTCCTGGGACATCTTCAAAAGGGGTTAGACTGATATAGTAATGGGAATTAAGTGGGTTAGGGAGGTGAAAGGGTTAAATGGAGGGAAGGATGATTGGGAGGAAATTAGATAAGGATGGGGAGGGGCTTAAGGGGTTTAGACAAGTGTAGCTGGGTAAATAATCACATTTTGGCATTTACTTGCTAGATGACAGGTTTATGTCCGAGATGACCTAAGTATACTGGTAAGGTAGGCTTTGGTTTAGTGGTTGTAGACAGGCAGGGGAGGTGAGTGATGGCTATATAGCTCAATTTTTTTTGATTTGAGGGGCCTTGCAATGGTAGTTTTGTTTCTGGATTTGAAACATTTTCTTTTAACATGGTGCTTTGGTGTGGTGGCATTAATTGACTAGTGTGCACAAGATTACCCTTCAAAATCATGATTGTGGTTCATTTTGCAGGCTTGTATCCCTTTTGTTTTTTTCTTTGCACTGAGGTTATGGTTGTGTGAGTGACTGTTTCATCAGATGGGTGAAGGGGGGCATTGGCAGTGGTGAGGGCAGGTGTCGGGTTTACATGCCTCTCAGTTGTACAGATTTTGGCAGAATACCCAGGATTTACCTCATACTTTTGGTCCTTTTTTTTTTTTTTGAGTCGGTAGGTGACAGAGAATTGAGCTTCAGACTCCATCCCATCAGAAAATACATGCTGCACCTTTTACTTCATCGGAAGATACTGTGAACAAATACCTAATCTTTATCTGTTGTGCTGTGGGAGAGGATTGCAGATGGATTCTTTCCGTGGTGGTTCTTTGTTTTGTATTGGTTGGTGTTTGGTCACAGGCTGCCAGGGATTGTTGCAGCACCTGACTGTGTCGTAGTGCTGAGTCTTGTCTGGTTGGGAGTCTGAGAGTGGCCTTGGGATTGCCTTTGGCTTTAGTGGTGTCTGAATCCAGTCAGTTTTTGGACTCAGGAATGCCGTGTTAGTGGTGGGGTTTTCTGGGCTTTTACTGGGCAATTGACGCTGTCCATACATGTTCGGACCATGACTATATTTAAAAAAAAAAAAGGACATGGGTAGTTACTATGACACTGTTCAGGTTTCATTGCAGCTGGGTTGTTTTGTGATGGCTTCATGGCCGTCTCTGGATCTGTGGGCTAAGAAGCAGACTGGCATTGTGGGAGTACTGGTACTCTGCTTATCAGTGGCTAGTTCAAGTAATTAAGCCACAGGTTGTGCTAAGCTTAGTGGCAGGGAGAGGGAGTGCAACCTTTGTGTTTTCAGGCCTATTTTTTTGCGACAGCATTTATTTGGTTAAAGTATTTCTCCAGGAGCTATTAATAATGGTGCGGTTTGGTGTTTGTGCTGAAGCACTATAAGCATTATTTATTATTGGTGTATACTTTGTGGTTTGTTGTTGAGATTATTTTACTTCGTAGGTGGATGATATGAATGCATATTTGTGGAAATCCTGTAGTATCTGCATGTTTCAGGAGCTATAATATTATATCATTTAATTTAGAAAGACTGCTGTCCTCAACTGCATTTAACATTAATGGGGTTGTGTAGGTCAGAACAGTGTGCTTTACACTTGTGGAGGCATGGTTGGTTTTCCGGAGAGGATTGCTGTTCCAGGGCATGTTGTTTCCAGTGTTCCGACTCTGTCCCTAGCTTGCCATTCGGTGGGCTGTAAATTTTTATCACAGTGGATTGCGCTTGGGGGAGTTGAGGCACAACATTGTCATTTGGTCTCCAAAAATAAATAAATAAAGCTATCAGATAGTGTGTTCATGTTTGATCATGGTTCATTGCTTTGGTTGCTTGCAGCCGCAGGGTAGTATGTCTGCCATGATCATGGTTGTGGATCCCGCTCTGCTGTGGGGCTGGGAAGGCTTGTGGTGGTGGAAATACCAACCCCTGGGACTGGTTGCGGCAATGAGCTCAGTAGCAATTTTGCAGGCTTTGAGGTGCCCATATGTTACAGCTGCTTCTGGGCATGCGCGCTGACTAAGGTAGCCATTGGGGGAGGGTGAGATGTAACTTGGAGTGCAGATTATGCACACACACAGACAAACACAGACACACACACACACACACACACACACACACACACACACACACACACACACACACACAAAATTAAAAAAAAAAATTTGAGCAGCCAAGAAGGGGAGTCCGATTTGTCTCCCGATATGATATGGGGTCGCCCTTAGATTTGGGATTTACCTGAAAAAGGGCTCGCCAGGTCAGTGTGTAGCTTGTTTAATGTACTGCAGGAGGGCCAGGGCACCAAGAGGTGGTCAACTGTTACATTTTGAGCTCGTTCCTGAATGAGAAATGCGCAGTGGCAAGGTGGGACCATTACAATGTTATGATTGTTGATCACTATGACGCATGCTATGGTTTTGTGATGGGCCCTTGCAGTCTTTAAACGCTGGCATGCAAGTGCATTGAGTAGAGAGGTTTTATCACAAAGCACCCTTTATTTCAGTTACATTGCAGTAAATGTTTCAAAAAGTTTGTTTAGGGGAAGGGGGAAAAAACAACTTTATTTAGCATTGCTCATAGTTTTCAGAGTGGTGCATTTGTTACTATTCTTGGTTTTGTTGGTGGTGTGATGAATAAGCAGCTGTTTAGTTTGTGGGTGGCTACAAGTGATATCCCATTGCCATGCATACATAGACACAGTCGCTTAACTGCTGATTAATTGGTGCAGCTTGGGTACTGCTACGTCCACGATAACCAGTAGGCACTTGATATTGGAGTTGGATTTTGCTTGACGGCAATGTGGTCATTGGTTGGTTGGTTTTGCTGCTGATGCCTCTCAACTGTTCAGAGTTTTACTGAATGTCCAGAGGTAATTTTCTATTCATCTGAGGTGTTCTACAGTCTATATACAGACGACCTGAAGTTGTGATAAATTGATTACATGTGTTACAGATAAGGCATGTCTGAAAAATAACTAAATTGACTATTTGGGCACAGGAGAATAATATGCTGATAAATAGGGCGGCCACGGTGGTGCAGTGGTTAGCATTGCCGCCTCACAGCAAGAGGTTCTTCGGTTCGATCCTCGGCTGGGGTGCCTTCTGTGCGGAGTCTGCATGTCCTCCCTGTGGTCGCGTGGGTTTCCTCCGGGTGCTCCGGTTTCCTCCCACATCCCAAAGACATGCTGCAGGTGGATTGGATACTCTAAATTGGCCCTAGGTGTGTGTGTGAGTGTGCCTTCTGTGGAAGGTTGGGCGCCGGGCTGGCAACTCGACACCGTAAAACTCTACTGCCATTCAATGTGCGGACAAGGTGATCCGCTGTGGCGACCCCTAACCGGGAAAAAGCCGAAAGAAGAAGAAGAAGAAGAAGAAGAATAATATGCTGATAAATACATCAAAAACTAAGCATATGAGATTTGAAAGACATGAATTGAAAGGTGAATATATATTACAGCACAGTAATTAAAACTGTATGCTTATTTAAGGACCTAGATATAGCGATAGATTCAGCTATGGGTTTTATAACCATAACCAATTGGTTAATTATAGTTATAGAACTATAGGTGGTATAGAAAGATTTATAAAGTCTAGGAAATCAAAATAATGATGTCATTGTGTTACATTAGACTCAAACTTGAGGGCCGAAGGTTTAAATAAGGATATACAGTTGTTTACAATGTTTTTTTTTCTCATTCTGTCAGGCTTTCTCCACTTTTGCATTAGGCATGCCTCTCAACTGTACAGACTTGGCAGAATATTGACAAATATTGGAGGTTCACATTTCATTTCGGTCAGAGAATTCATGCTGAGGCAACACCTGTCTTCTAAGTTTAGAGTTATTTGGGAGTTGTCCTTATTTGGGCCTTTGTCCCATTATTAAGAACATCAAGCATCATAAGGGGGAAGAGAGGTAAGGGGGAAGTTATATTAGAAACAAACTAGAATATGGGATAATAACCTAGAAACCTTATAAGAAAACAAACATGAGTAAATTGGAAAGAGCACAGTGGAAATATACAAAGGGCATGGGTGAATGTAAAAATCTGGTATTATGAAAGATTAAAATACTGAACTTGTATAGTGCCTCATACAGAATTTTAACAGGAGACTTTATTCAGGTATAGAGGGCATTTAGAGACAGCTACCTCTGGGAATATTTGGAGTTATCAAAAGTAGTAGAGAACTATCAGGCAACCTCTGCAGAAGATTATATAGGAATGTGAGATGTAGTAATTAGTTCTCTGAGAGAGTAGCTGATGCATGAATTGATTACCAAATTATACTTAAGCTAAAACTAGTTTAGATATTTTAAGAATAACTTGGACAATTATTATGGAAATGACTGTTTTGATATCTTCTTTAATGGAGTTGCCATCACAGGCTCTGTGATATGATGTATTGGCAGAGGTAGGGGATGGTTCAAGTTTTCGTTGCCTTGGCTGTCTCTCCTTCCGTTGTCAAGATATAAAATTTTGCCTCTATATCATGGATCAAATGGGTAAAAGAGAGAACCTTTACTAATGCATTTCAGGATGTACAGTTTTATTTCTCTTTGCAGATGATAGTGATGTGATGGGGGTTTTCGCTGCTGCAGTGCTACGCAGTGAGGTTGCAGATGGTGGAGGCAGTTTGCAGTCGATGCCCCAGTTGTCAGTGGTACAGCGAGGTCACATAGGAGAAGTGCAAATGGAGCAACAGAAGTGGACTTCAAAGGTAATGGATTCTGCAGGGGTGGAACTTCCAGTTGCTGGATTGGTGCATAAGAAGATTACCGGTAATTTGATTTCATTGAAAGCTGATTAAGTCACAGCAGTATTGGGGCAGTTTGGGTTAGAGTGGGGCAAGGGGTTTCAGGGAGGATTGACAGCCTTAGACTATTGTCAGGATGAGGTTTTGTTGTGGGGAAAGTTGTTGGGATATGGAGTTCAGGGGCATTACCATTTTTGTGGGATTTATGTTATGGCAGTATTTAGTCATGCAACAAAGGGTAGGATGGGTCATTACATTCTACGCTTGTATTGGATTGTTGGAGTAATGTCAGGATTGGCTTTGGACTTTATTATATAAGGATGCTGTTAGGAAGATGGTAAGCACTTGCCCTTGTGTGGTGTCACATGGCACCACATTTTGGAGGGTGAGGGCTAGTCACTGACCTGGTGTGGCTGGTACCAGTAGGCATGTCAGGTTGGTGTACATTGTGTTTTGTTAGTTTTCTTGGCTTGTTTTATGTTTTGTGGTGCATTTGGGGTCATACTGGTAAAGGCTTTGTATGGTGGTGTAAGCAGCTTGCCTACATGGGCTACTTTATTTAGTTTCATTAGGGTGCATTTCAGGGCTGGTATGACATGGTGGGTTTGTGACAGGATTCTAAGGTGCTTTACAGATGATGGGTACACTGAATGATGTTTGGCTTGATCCTTCCCTTTATGAGAAGTAGTGGGTTGAAGAATTTGAGTAGAAGGGAGGGGGAACAGCCTGATCAGGCTGGTTGGCAGAGAAGAGGGACAGGCTTGCCCTCTTCTGTTCCCCCTCTGGTGTGTGGAGGTTTATTCCAAGGATTTATGGAAAGGAAATGAGCAGCTGGAGGAAGTTTGCTGAATAGGTAAGCAAACGGAGGTAAGGATGCTGCTTATTTGGTTGGTAATTTGATGAATGGGTTTATGAAGTGAGATGGGACACTGCTTCATAAGTAAAGTAAGTGAGCAAAGGTATGGACGCTGCTTACTGGGCAGGATGAGGAGGTACTGTGTCCTGATTAACATTACAAGGAGGTTTATAAGTAAAGTAAGTGAGCAAAGGTACGGACCTGCTTACTGGGCAGGATGAGCAGGTATGCTGTCCTGATTAACATCACAAGGATGTTTATGTTGTGCTTAGAATCAACTATTCTATGTCCAGTTGTAAATAAAATTTGGTAATAAGTTATGTTATGGAAGTTTAATAAAGGTCATCAAATGTCATTCGGTGTGATCTGTTTATTGAAGGGGACTGGGACAAAAAGGTTTATTATGGTATTAGTACATTAAGCTCCTAGGTTCCGTTGAAACAAAAAAAGTAGCTGACATTTTATTAGGGGTATCCAGCAGAACAGTTTTCCAGATGAGGTTTTAACAGACAATGTCTAATATTTTGACATTCATGAAAAGTGTGGAGTGGGACAGTTGACTACTAGCCCTTACCATCCACAATCTAATAGGATGATGGAACAAGTCAGTTCTTCTCTTAAACTTATATTAATGTCATTAGCAATTCAACTGATAAGAGAAAGAGACAAGTACTGACCATATCCTTTGACAATATGAGGGGAATGGCTCAAAATTACAATAGGTTTCACCTTTTGGACTGTTGTATGTTCATAAATTGGAAGGACCCCCTAGAACTGCATACATCTGTGGTTCCCACTATCCACAATTTGTCCTATCATAGTACCGTCCTCAATGTCCACAACAATAGAGAAGGGATAGCGTCATCCCAATATGATACTATCCTAATAGCAGGAGGAGGTTTTTCCCTTTAGCCTACTCTTAAACCCCACTCTCATGCATGAACTGCATGCAGTGGCATCAGTGCATTTCATGGGAACATGCTATTCAGTGCTCTCCCTCCAGAGTGTGAGGAAATGAGAAAGTGACACTATTTCTGTCAGCATGACTTTTCCAAATATAGTGAATTAATTACATCTGAAATAAGACTGTAAACAACTCCAAAAGTACTTTGCCAGCTTGCACTGGATCATGGGAAACTACTACGTCATCTGTAGCTTCCTTTGTAAGATCTCTCCTGATGTTCAGATGGGATTATGATTACAAAAGTGTGACAAAAAGCTATTACATTTGGGTAATTTAGAGAATGTGTATTATTTTCTGAGAATAAGGTCCCACACAGCCCCATGCAGGGGTGATGAACTTCCTGTAACCCTGTACTTATTATAATCAACTCTGGGGTAACTGCAACTTGAAAAACAGGAACACTGGGATGACCCTTTTCAACAAATGTACACTTAATTCTGCTACATGAAATTTGTAGTTTGCTCAGCTGAACCTTCTAAACTTTATTATCTCCATCTTTTGACGGTGTTATATAATCTTTATTTTAAAAAACAAATACAATATACTTTTCTTTGCTAAAACTACTTAGATTTAATCATATTTTGGTCAACTTAAAAAAGTATTAATCCTATATCTGGGATTGATAAAGTTATCTCAGAAATATTGCAATGAAAGTGAATCACTTTATTGCTGCACATTATTTAATGGCATCTACTGACAGCCTTGAAAACAAAAGCATTGTTTTTAATAATCATTTGAGACAAAGCAGTCTGCTTTCCCATAATAGCTACAGCACTTACCACACTTTGAAATGACTGCAAAGTTTATGAAAGTACTGATATCACATTGGCTGCTTTGGCCCATTTATGTAAGTCTGAAGACTTATCTGGGTTTGAGTTTTAAAGGAATTTAAGGACATTTTTAATCAGTTTAATTAGTGAGTCCTGAGTGTAGTTTTAAGTAGAAAGCAGTGATGATCAGATACATTTGAAACCTGCAGATGTGGTCAAGAAACGGGCCCACTTTTAAATGTTGAAATTCCAAAATCTCGATTTTTAAAAAAAGTGCCCAAAACATCGAGATTTCGGAATCTTGACATTTAAAAGTGGGCTAAAAAAAAAACAAACATAAAGAAGAACAAACTGTTTGCAGGAGGGCAAGGCCCCCTGCACCCCCCACACCCCCTACTTAAATATACCAACTCCGACATCGTACTACAGTGAAGAGAACAGTAAGTGCAACAGGAGCATTACCGTTTTCCTCACTGTAGCGTGATCTAGGAGTTGGGATATTTAAGTAGGGGGGTGCACCTGCAAACAACTTATTTCAAGTCTCTCTTTTTTATTAACCCACTTTTAAATGTCGAGATTCTGGAATCTCGATGTTTTGGGTACTTTTTTTAAAATTCGAGATTTCGGAATTTCGACATTTAAAAGTGGAACCCAAGAAACACATCTTATTTACTTTATGTGAAAGGTTACTGGATAATTGGCATCAAGTTGTGGTCTGAGATGGGTATAGTGAATCAAGCTTGCTTTCTGCCAGAATTATATGTGGTTGTCAGTGGTGAAGATTGTTCCTGTTAACTCATTATAGCCTACTGATGCCTCCAATTGCTTCTGCAGTACATCCTTCCGACACCTCTAGGCATCATTATAATGTTTTCATATTTGCTTTAATAATTTCAAAACCAAAGAGTTCATCATAAAGCTTACATGATGGGCAACAGATCCTCACTGCAAAAGAGATATTAACTGTTGTTCATATATCATTTATTTATTTTGTCATAATTTTCATAGTTTTCTAAATTTCTCAACAGCCAAGTAACACAGAGAGAACTGCACAGCCTCATATGAAAGCTCAGAGATGGACAAACAAAATGCTGCTGAAAATATGCAAATAGCTTGGCTGATAACTGAGATATTAAGTTTTTTACACTATGGTTTAAAACTATTATTTGTGTTTATTATGACTTATAAAATCTTGTTTAAGAACTAGAAACTACCACATACTGCTACTGTAAAGCTAGATAGGTATAGATATCGATAGATAGATAGATATCTACATACACATACATTATTTAAACCCATCAGAATCTGTGCACATATGTAATTAAACTTTGCATACATCATATGACATCAATATAAAAATTGGTGCAATACATAAAGCACTATATTTTGGTAAAACTCTATGATTATCGAGAAGTTTTAATTTAGAATCATTGCATATAACAAGACAAACATGAATCTGACCTAACATGACCCTTCTGTTTTATACTATACTATACTATACTATACTATACTATACTATACTATACTTTTCTATAATGCTGTCAAAGGAAATGGCATTAGAATATGAATTGTACTGGATTGGCAGGATTTTTTGGCATTTCTTTTTATTCATTATGCATTTGAGAGCATGGATCCACATGGAACTAACACAAAGTTTAGATAAGGTGAATGCAGACTAGCATTATACACTTTGTACATGATCACATACTGTCATGTCAGAAGCCTTATTAGACTGGGCCAGTGCTTTAACAATACACAGGTATTTCAAAACAAACCATACATGGAAGATTATTTTATAAAATTATTAAGAAATGTAACAAATCACACTGATAGACTGCATAATACCAGCCATCATGTTACAGTATCCATATTAAATTAGCAAGTCATTTCAAATAAAGTCAAGACTTAAGATGATGTTTTAAACATGCACATGGTATTAGGATACCCATTGCTGGTAAGACAAGTACATGAAAGTCAAATACCACTGTCAGTTAATAGATGAACCACTGGAATGGCCTAAGTTAAAAAAAGTAATAGTAATAATGATGATGATGGTGATTTTCTGTGGTAGTTGCAGCCACCCTGAAACCCCTTCAAGAAACTGTGGCTGGGATCCAGAAACATTGGTAGTATTGCAGTAAGCAATTTTACACAGTGAGTAGCCACTTGTAGGGTATGTGAAATTGGGAGACATACTTACCACAAGTGCTTCCTGCTGAACAACAGAGCTGGCTGTGGTATATGCTAATGGCCATATAAGTAGATGGCAATGAGCAATGTTATTACAATCATCAGCACTATTTATGCAAATCAAAGAAGTCAAGATGGCAGAGTGAATCAGAAACACATGAAGAGAGTGGCATACCGCTCTAGAACTAGTAGTAATGACTGAAGCTAAATCATCGCCTACAAGTTAATGAACTACAAAAGTATGTTAAAGGATGATGCAGTATAAGTTAATGTGTACATGCAAGAAGCTCATATTGTCACTATGTGCCATGTTAGGGTATGCTGTTGTTCTCAAAAGTGCCATGTCATTTGACTGCGCTTAACATTTCATGAACTGTATGCCACCAACATTGTGGGCTACCACCATATGGATAATGCGCAACCATTCATGCCCAAGTGTTTTATATCTCCACAAAAACCTATGGGATCAAACCATGCAGGAACTGGAGGACATGTGTTAGCCTCATCTGCAGGCCCATGGGAGTCATGGATTACCTGTCTCAGTGGACATCAATATATTAATCATAGGGACCTTTCAGAGATGAATGAGGACACAAAGGAGAGGATATGGCAGACATCTGCCTTGGGAGCACTTCATCAGTTTCTCAATGACATGCTACAGTACTGGGGGAGCATATGTATTTTTTCATATCACAGAGAAAATGGCAACATCATATGAGGCTTCTATGATATAGTCTATTTCTCCTGAGGTACTAGGGGCCACAGACTACACCCACTTTGAAATAAAGGCCCCACATGAGGAACTAGGAAGAAGATGCATGAACCAGAAAGGGTATCACTTCATTAACTGACAGCTGGTATGTAATGCACAAGGTAATTTAATGCATCAGCACATCACTTAGGCAGTTACTATAACACACACATATGACATACATGTAATCTGTACAATGGTTTGTGAGTAGTGACTTCCCACAGGAGCATCTTATTGGTGATGACAGATATACCCCGGAACCCTGGCTGATGACATCTAACAGAAATCCACAGAATAAAACAGATGAAGGATACAACTACACACAATCACAATCCAGGGTCATTGTGGAATCTGTGTTCAAGCTGCTGAAGGCATGCTTTTACTGTCTGAATGCATATGTGGTGCCCTGTAGCATGACCCAGTCACGTGTTGACAGTTACAGTAGAGGGAGGCATTTGCATGAAGAGAAGCCCCAAGCATACCAGGTAGTGAAGGCTGAGCCAGATGAGTCAGTGGAGGAGCCATTAGCAGGAGATGAGCATGCGACATGAAGACAGTAGCAGTAAACTGTGGCACTAGCAAATAGACAGCATCTTGCACAAAGTATAGCATTTACACAACAGCAAAAGTGATGCATACAATTCCAATCCCAGACTGCATTAACTCATGCATAGGCTAGCCACATTATGCATGATGGTCACGATTCATGGAGGTAGCAGTGAAAGTGCTTTGTGGATGGCACCTAATGCACAGCATGAGATGACATGGCATATGCTAGTATGTGATTCATAGGTTCATAGGTTCATAGGTTCATACTAGGCTATCTGCCCGAGGGCATTTACAAGCCTAGCCCATCGTTTTGTGGCTTACGCCACCCCTTTAGTATGGGGAACTATACCCATTATTTTGCTGTGCCTCTGTCGAGCAGTGACACTGAGGTAATCCCTGGGGTATATCTGCGATCTCCCATCCATTGGTCAAGATTTCTCTTGAACAAGGCCAGCGAGGTGCTCTGCCTCACATGTACCGGGATTTTGTTCCACAGCATAGGGAGTCTTTGGGTGATGAATCTATCCCTCCAGCACGTCCTATTAATAGCCGTGTCGAGGTTTAAGTCTCCGCCCTTGTGGCTCTGATGGATCTAGATTTTTGAGGTGAAGCATATTCATCAAATCTGGGTTTGACATGGCCTTGTATGTTAGGCAAAGGTCACCTCTGAGCAAGCGGTGGCGACTGAATAGAGCTGGAGTTCTTTCAGTCGGGCAGCATAGGACAGATTTTTGAGACTCTTTATCCTTTTGGTGAGGAACTTTTGTGGCCTCTCCAGCTGCTGCAAGTGTCGGGTCAGATACATTCGAATGGGGCATTGTACTCAATCATTGGTCTGATGAGTGATGAGTAAAGGGAGACTATGACCTCCCTTGATCTAGATGAGAATCCCTTCATGATAAGGTGGGCAATGTAGAAGGTCTTCCTAAGTACTTTAGCTACATGGGTGTCGAATGACAGACTACTATCAACCTGGATCCCCAGGTCCCTGATAACTTCTTCTGTGCTCAGTGGATTGCCACCTATTTGGTAGCTAGGGGTAACCTTGTTTTTCCCGAAGGGTATGACTATGCATTTTTTGGCATTTAACTTTAGGCCGTGGCTCTGGCATCAGTTATCCGTTTCTGTGAGACCCTTCTGAAGGATATCTGTGTCAGATGTGTTTTCTACTATGGCCCAGTTTGCAGTCATCTGCAAACTTTGTCAGCCATAACCCTCCTGTGTTTGCTTGTACTTCGGAAAAGTAGATGCCAAACAAGAGTGGGCCCAGGACTGAGCCCTGTGGGACACCACTTGTGACAGGCTTTGAGTCTGACATGGCGCCAGCAACTCTGACCCTGTGGGTTCTGTCACTCAGCCAGTTTGCAACCCATCTTGTGATGTATGGGTTAACATTTAAGCTGATGAGTTTTTCAATGATACCCGAGTGGGGTATTGTATCGAAGGCCTTAGCCAGATCGAGGTAGGCTGTATGGACTGCCTTTCCCTCATCAATGGCTTTGGTGACTGTTTCAAAAGTCAACCAAGTTTAAAAGGCATGATCTGCCTTTGACAAAGCCAAACTGGGTTGGATCCAAAGTCTGCAAATTCCCTATGTCTTTATTTATGAGGTCCATTATGATCCTCTCCATGGCTTTGCAGATAAGGCTTGTCAAGCTAATGGGCGGTAATTTCCAGGGTCGGTGGAGGCACCGCCTTTGTGAAGTGGGACCACAGTTGCAGTGCGCCACTCCTGGGTGCGTATCCAGAGGTAAGACTTTGATTAAACAGCTGTCCTAGCTGTGGGTTTAATTCCTCATTGAGTTCGTGGAGCACACAGCCGGGGACACCATCAGGTCCCATGGATGCTGTGTTTTTTGCTTTGGAGAGAGCAGTTCTCACTTGGGCTGGAGATGTTTGGGGGCTGCAATCGTTTGGTATAGATATCTCTCCTTTTGGGGAGGGAAGAAGTTTGCACTGAACCTGTCAGCCAGTATGTTGGCAATGTCTGTAGGATCAGTAATCTTCACATAATTTTGAACTAGTTCTGAGCATATCTAGGAGTTTCCTCCCAGGTTTCTAACATAGCTAAAGAAGGCCTTATGATTGTCTTTTGAGTCTTTAGCTATTTTTCTCTCAAAATTTGCTTTGGATGATTTTATGAGAGCTCTTAGTTTTTTACTTATAGTGATCAAGGGTGTCTTACCTTTTAAGGATTTTGCTCTATCTTGTAGTAGCTTCCTCCTTTTGTTGTAGAGTTTGTTTATGGCTGGGGTCCACCAGACTGGACGCTTGCCTTTGGTACAAAGAGTCTTTGTTTTGCTTGGGATTGCCTTATCCATGCAGTCCTGCAGATGCTGGTAGAAGGCATTTGTAAGTGATTCAGCGGCTTGAGTACTGTTTTCCGCCGGCTCGGGGGCCTTAAAGGAGACCACACTAGTCCTTAGAAGTGTGAAGTCGGCTTTTGAGAAGTTCTTTACTGTGGTCTTTTTTATTTCAGGTGGGGGTGGGATGAGGACCTCCAGCGAGATTAGTTTGTGATCTGATCTCACCAGTGAGGGGTATACTTCCGGTGTTGAACATTGTGCTCCCATGTTCGTGATGATGAGATCAAGTATGTTATCTCCTCTTGTGGGGATGGTGACTAGTTGTTCCATGGCATTTGAGTTTATGAATTCCAGGAACTTTTGGGCTAGGGTGTTTGGGCTTGAGTAGTGTTCCCAGTCTATATTAGGGTAATTGAAGTCACCTAGTATGATGGTGTTTGGTGATACATTTATCCCCTCTAGTGTTTTCAGGAAGGCCATGTGAGGTTCCTGAGTTTGTGAGGGTGGCCTGTAACATGCTACAATTTGCAGAGCAGTCTTGCCTATGGTTAATTGCACCTGGATGGTCTCCGATGCATCGTGCGTTGCCACCAGTTTTGAGGTGTGGGTGTCCTTGATGAATATGGATACCCCCCCTCCTTTCTTGGTATTGTCCGGATTTTGGGGCCGGAACACATGATATGAGGTAAAACCTGATAGTGCTGGGGGATTCAGTATATCAAAACCTTTACAGATATGGGGTGTGCACCTCTGGAGGTCATACTGCACACCCTGCATAAACCTTACTAACTCTGAAATGGCTGTGGTGGTAATAGTAAGTGCCTCCATGATGTCTCTGAACATACATTGGGTCATAACCATTGACATAGCTACTTCAGTAGGAGGGAGATAACCACAGTGGCACTAACATGGCAGTCATGAATGTTCCAGATAACCCATAAGCACATTGCTTTATCCCTTGCTTGTATCCCATGCAGGTGGTATGTCTGAAACCCATGCATGTCTATCAGCATGGCTTATACAATGTCAAGTCCATCATGTCCATAAC
Source organism: Protopterus annectens (assembly GCF_019279795.1). Lineage (NCBI taxonomy): Eukaryota > Metazoa > Chordata > Ceratodontiformes > Protopteridae > Protopterus > Protopterus annectens. The sequence continues at coordinate 1,220,711,165 of NC_056747.1, read as the reverse complement.
TCTACTGACAACATTTCCACAGGATGAGGCTCACGGCTTTCCCTTTGCACTTAAAATTAGTCAAATTTGGGGATCTAGCAGGTAGTTATGCAAATGCTGACTCAAGAAATTATCATCTCTGAATCATTTAATTTGTGCATTGCACTTACTGCCAAAACTTTGCATTCACTTCTACATGGCATAGTGCTTACACCTAGGTACTTATGCACAGTACTGCACAGGATTGCACATGCACAGTTTACCCTAATGTTCTGGAGGCAATATGCAATTCCACATCGTACCTAATGGCAATATGAAGTCTCTGTACTGTATGCTCTGCTCATAGCTTGTAAGCCATGGCTCAACTCACAGACAGAGCTGTCATTTTTCACACCTTATAGTCCTATGCACACATTTGGGCATGTGGTACAAATATTTGGCAGAGTTGCCCCAGGTCATACAGCTGAGTTTTCTCACAATGCACAGCAGTTGGAGAACTGGACTAAGGGTATGACCACAAAATTCCAGCCATATTTCTCAGCTATTTCTGTGACACCAACAATGGCTGCTGAAGGTGAGGGTAATGCGCCTGGCAGGACTCAGTGGTGGTGCACAGAGAGGTACAAGGACCCCCAATATAAAGTAGACACACTCAATGCTTTGGCAATAGCCATTATGACATGTACAGTAGGAATTCTGTGCTTAGGGGAGCAATGTCCCCACTATTATAATGACCTCAAATTATGCCATCCCAAGCTCCTTGGCAGGTATGATGTTGAGGCTACAGCTGCCACACCAGACATGTACTGTAAATAAATGTTGACTCGTACACATGCATATCACTGTGTGCTATCCACAGATCATGCTCATCTCTGCCATGATGTTTGCTAATATAATTTTATGGTATTGGGAGATGAAATACATACTATTTGGTATTTTATCTCAGATTTTTGGATGATATTTTGATTTTCTAACAGAGTGACAGTAAAATGCTCTAACAGTATATGAATCAGACTGTTGATTTGGTGAAATTTACTTTGAATTATAGTTTTGATAGTATTAACTATTGGAGATTACATTAAGTAAACATTATATTGAAAAGAGATACAAGTCTAATATATACCAGAAACTAACCTTTTCAAATATTTTTTTTTTGCAATATTCTAGTACACATGTAAGGGGTCAGTTTCTGAGATTACCTAGATTGGTTTCCAAAAGATGTTATATTTTTGGATGAGGGCCCAAAGCGTACAGATATGCTGTTAGAAGGGGCCTATCCCATTAAATTAGTGGACAAGATGCAGGAAGCTGTTAGAGCATCTCATAAGGAAATGGTTTACCCCATTCTAAAGTTTAACAAGAATGAGGAGTATGAAAAATGGATAGAAACTAAATGTTTTACATCGGCAGTTGTAGTATATTTCAGTATTTAGAGTAATGAAATAAAAAATATCATGAGTAAAAACTGGAAACCAGTGTTTGGTGCCTATGGGCTGAATGAGAAATTGGGTGCTGCTTTAAAATGTATTTATAGAATGTAAAGACAATTGTTGAAAATTCAACTGCTGAGCAGGGTAACAGTTCCAGAAAGCAATATAGGATAAGCAAATGCAGATCTTGTTCTCAAAGTAGTTTTGTTCATGATTCAGCTAGTGTATTGGTTGTATCCTACCCCAGGCTGGTAAGGGGCTATGGTAAATTTAATTGCAATGCCTTTTGAGTGGCTTACACTGCCCTTTGTCTATCCTGCACTTCATGAGTGTCCCCTATAAACTAGGATTTATGAGACTATTCATGCTTTTTTTAAAGTGGACATGACAATTGCTCTGTACCTACATGCAACGCAATGTGTTACTTAAAAATGATATATTATATACTGAAAAGGTTCCCTAGACAATAAGGGAGTGTTGGGAGGTGATAAGAGTTATGCTGCCATATATTATTAAATGCCACACAACCCCTGGGATTGAATGTTATGCTCATTATAAATAATGTGTTAACATTAAGAGGTGCTAAAATTTAATAATGTAAATAAAGATTCTTGTACAATGTTTTGAAAGTTATTTTAAATGTTTTATTAATGTTATGAATACCATTTTATTGTATATTACAAAATTTCTAATGTTCTCATATTGAAGTTTTTGTAGTCTAATGTTTCTTTAAGGACAGTATTATATATAGGTTTTATAACTGGTGAAGTACTGAACATGTGTCCAAATGAAAGTTTTTAAAAAATTATAATTGCATTAATCTTTTAGTACTGGTGAAGTTTGTGATCATAGGTGAATGAAAGCACATAACTTTAGGAAATAAAATTGTCCTGATTGTGACGTGTGTACTGAAGACTGCAATCAGTTAAAAATGCCATTGAAGTTCCAGACTTTTTGTTCTTCAGAAAATGTGTTGCTCCAAAGCACGTTGTTCTATTAAGTAAGCAAATTAAGGTGACATATAAAACATGCCCTCTCTACCATAGAATATGGCTAATAGCTACTCTTTGCCCAATTTTTTGACATTGTAAGATTAATGTCATTTGTATGAAGAAACTTGGAATACTTAATGAATGTTTACTATGGAACAAAGCTGAAACAGAATACAGGGCCATCATTTTTATTACAATCAGGTATCTGAAATGCACACAGAAGTCACTATAATTGATGGGTGGGGGCTGTCTTTTGAAAGTAATTGACCATGTTGTTGTCTGTTCAGTTTAAATAGTCACTATCTGGCTTTGTAGGACTAGTTTGCATTTATGGCATTAATATAATTTGTGTGAAGTAATATGTAACTACTGTTTGCATGGAACAAAGATGAAATACCATACATGGCCATCATTTTTATCACAATTATATGAAGTATACACAAAAGTAACCATTACTGCTGAGTGGGTTTGAGTGTTGTCTGTTGCAAATAACTGACCCTCTTTATTGTTTGCTCAGTTTAAACACTCATATTTGGTTTTGCATGAGTAGTATGCATTTGTTTGAAGTAAGATGGGCTACTTTAGAATAATTATTGTTTGTTTGTGTTAAACTTGAAGTACATTACCTTGACTGTTATTGTTTATTTATTGTTCATTTATGTTTACCATAGTCAAATATCTGAGGTGTACACAGTCAGTAAAGTGGCTGTAACTGATTGATACAGAGGCTGTCTATAGATCAAGTGACTCTTCTTTGCATTGTTTTATCAGTGCTAAATAACAGTCACTAATCTGGTGTGGCAGAAGAATTATCACACACTGCACTGGATTTGTTGAAATAAGTGTAGGACTAGTATTGCTATGTCTTATGTTTATATGTGTGTGTGGGGAGAATGGTTGCAGTGCATTTAGGAGCAAAATGTTAGCCATCATTTTTTTTTCACTTTCCATCACAAACATCAGCACTACACCCAATAAGTAGCTATCTTTGGTTGTCTGGCAGGAGCAAGATGTGTGTGAAAGTAACTACTTATTGATAAAGCTGTGCAATGAGTAACCTTTCCATTTCACACTGCTAGGCACCGATTGAGCTCTTGGTTGTAGATTTTTTCTGTGTGGACTCTGCATGACCTGCATTCTCTACCTGGATTTATCTACTTATTTTGGTTTCCTCCACCAGCCTCAAAAATATGTTGTAGGAGAATTGATGCTCTTCTAGTTTGCCTATAGTTAAGTGCATAACATGTATGTTTGTGTTTCTGCATTTTGTAATATACCTAGCTTGTCATGGGTAGTATCAATATGTGTATGAAAAATCATTGTGTGCGTGTGAGTGTGAGGGGTGCATGCATTTTATGTAACTCTTCTGAGTAGCATTAAAACACAGGTAAGAAGTCATCTTTCATAAATGGGCATACAATGTATCACAGAACATCCAGACCCCTCAGAGCTTCTAGCCTCCCCAACCCCCAGGCTGTATAAGTGGATTTTGACAAAAGCTTAGTAGTGGCCTCTGTCCTGAAGCCCACCTAGTTTAAAGCCAGCCCTGTTCAGAGGTGTACACACAAGCTTGCTGTGGCTTGTGTGGGGCACAGGGGCCATTGTTATTATTTCTTACATTTTTTTTCCAAAGTTGAGAGAAGTACAGAGGTCACTATAGCTTGTCTTGATGCTGGAGACATTTTGGTCATTATTCCTTTAACTTTCCACACAAAGCTCAGAGGTATGTACATAAGGTCACTATAGTTTGTATAGAAGCAGTGTACTTTCTGGGTGTAACAAGTCGGAAAACTATTGTGATTATTTTATTTTCACTTTCCTCACAATCAACCATCAGTTACATATAGGTGTCTATCTATTGGAAGAAGGTGAGGAGCAAGTTATTTATGTATATCTAGCAGCAACAGGTTGACAACAGAGGGATACACAGGTGATGGCAGTCTTATGGGGGTAGGGGTGAGAACACATGCTGTATCTAGGTGTGATGGCAGCAACTTGAAATATGTGATTGTAGCCATTTCTAACTTCAGTTTTACCCCAATCTAAAACCAGAAAGATACAGATAAGGTGACTAGCTGTTTTTCATTTTATTTGTGAAGGGTTAGGGAGGCATTTACTAGTTCCACTTATGACTTATGTATCCTCACAAACATTTGTCTACTTGTTTTTTTATGAACTGCTATTTTGAGTGTTTTATAAGCAGTGAACCTTAAATACAACATATTTCTTCCTTGAAATAAAAAAAAGACTGAATTTCTTTTCTTACTTGCCTTTTTTGCTCAGGCCATCATTGAATCAAAAGATTGGAAAAAAAGCTCTAAAACATATATTGCAGCATCTAAAACTCCATGGCATCTGGGGCCTAGCAGTCCACACACCCCAATTTAATTCATCTATATTCTCTAAAGTTTTATTATTTAATTATTTATTTATTTATTTAACATTTGTTGACTGGGATCGTCCAACTGAGATTGCACCCTTTTTCAGCAGAAGCCTGGGGAGAAAAGCTTCACCACACAAAATATACAATAGAATATTCGCAGTACAAATTAAGCAAGAAAACATCCACAATACAGGTTAAACTAGTAAAAAGAAAGTAACATACAAGTAGATAATACGCAATACAGATTATGTTAAAAATATATAAAATCATAAAAATGCTAATATAAAAATAAGGATACGTATATAATCAAAGCTGTACAAGTAAGGAAAGGTTTAGGAAAAGAGGCCATTCAAATAGGAGGTGAGCATAGAGGAGGTAGGTAAGAACAGAGTTAGAACAGAAGGAGAATTAAAGGTAAATATCAGGAAAGGTAGTTATAGCAGTTAGTTTGGTGAGTAACATTGGGAGGGGAAATAAGAGTAGGAGGTTGAAAAATGAAGAGGTCATAGTGGTAGATGTCTGGGAGCAATGAGATTAGGAGGGGAAAGGAGAGAAGTAGTTGATAGCGGAAACAGGAAAGAGAAGGATTTCAAGTGGGATTATTTTACACTGAAATATTGCTCAGTTGTGTTGGAAGGATGCAGGAAAAAAACAAAGCTGATGAGTAAGAGTGAATTTCTTAATTAACTTACTCAAGCCTAAAAGGCTTTTTTGTATACTTCCAGTTCACACCCATACCGCCTTATGGAGTCCAGAACTTTTTGGGTCTGGCTTCTTTAACTAAGTGACTTACCAGCTAATAATAGGCATTATTAGAAAGGGCAAGGAGTAATTAACAAAACAACACTAAGACTGTTAGTATAGGATGTTCTGTAGTGGAGAAAGTAATCTTTGTTTGCTACTTTATTCATATTTTCAAATTTATATTCAAATTTTCATGACCAATATGTTGCATGTTATTGAGGTATATGGTGTGAAATACCAACATGGGATAAAGGATCATTTGCTATCAATGCTAAATTATACAACATATACTGGAAATACTGCTAGCTTTTTGCTAGTAATTATGAAATAAGTAATATTTGCATATGTACTTAATATTTCAAAAACTAAGTGATCGCATGGCATTAAGTGAAACCTTAGATGGTGTTAAAGAAAACTTTGCTTGATATTTGCACTGTATATTGCACATGTTGAGAGATATCCAATTTTTTGCTTATAATACAATTAAATGTATGTTTTCATATTTCTGTAACTATTTCAATAAACATGCACTTATAGAGAAATTTCTTGTTGTCATGTGAAAGTTTATGTCTGGTTAACAAAAATGTTCTAACAATATATGCCTAACGTGCAGTTTTCAAGATATGAAAAATTGTTTACGAAAGTTTACAATAAATATAGTTTTGGGTTTATATGCATTATAATGTATTACAGTATTTATGGAAAAGACTATGAAACCACCAGCTATTACCACTGTAAAGAACAAGGAGTAATTAACAAAACAACACTAAGACTGTTAGTATAGGATGTTCTGCAGTGGAGAAAGTAATCTTTGTTTGCTACTTTATTCATATTTTCAAATTTATGTTCAAATTTTCATAACCAATAGACCTACATGTTATTGAGGTATATGGTGTGAAACACCAACATGGGATAAAGGATCATTTGCTATCAATGCTGAATTATACAACATATACTGGAAATATTGCTAGCTTTTTGCTAGTTTGTTTGTATCTTTCAGCTTTTCCCGGTTAGGGGTCGCCACAGCGGAACTCCGGTCTGCTAATGATTGGTAGTTGATTTTTACATGCCGAGTTACCAGCCCTGACACACAACCTTCAACGAAGGTATGCCCATTCACGCATGTCTCCATGCAGAAGACGCTCTAGCTGAGAATCGAACTGGACAGCGTCTTACTGTGAGGCGACAATGCTACTTTTTGCTAGTAATTATGAAATAATTAATATTTTCATATGTACTTAACATTTCAAAAACTAAGTGATTGCATGACATTAAGTGAAACCTTAGATGGTGTTAAAGAAAACTATGCTTGATATTTGCACTGTATATTGCACATGTTGAGAGATATCCAATTTTTTGCTTATAATACAATTAAATGTATGTTTTCATATTTCTGTAACTATCTCAATAAACATGCACTTATAGAGAAATTTCTTGTTGTCATGTGAAAGCTTATGTCCGGTTAACAAAAATGTTCTAACAATATATGTCTAGGTTGTGCAGTTTTCAAGATATGAAAAATTGTTTACGAAAGTTTACAATAAATATAGTTTTGGGTTTATATGGATTATAATGTATTACAGTATTTATGGAAAAGACTATGAAATCACCAGCTATTACCACTGTAAAGAACACTTCTTACTGATAACATTGCTATTTATACAGTTTTAATAGCTTTTATAGTTCACAAAATATTTGCATTTGTTTATTTTATTTTATTTATTTATTTTACATTTGTTGACCAGGATAGTCCGACTGGATACATGTCCCTTTTTAGCGGAGGCCCTGGGAGAAAAGCTCCAAGATAATAATACACATCGAACATTTAGTAAATGCTAGTTTCAAGCAGATTACAGTCATAAGCAATACTAACATTTAGCAAGTATAGTACTTATTTCAAAACACTTTACAAAACATAACATTATTTTCAAAGTTAAACATTATCTAATTAATTATTAATTATTATAATTATTATATTAAAAGTTAAAATTATACATTTATCTTATTCTTTTTAAGTTTATTTTTCAGAAAATGCTCTGGAATACAAGATGTATGCAGACTTTTCATACCATATAGGTGTTAATGAGTTAATTATGATTTTTTTAGGCCATCAGTGGATGGAAAGGCTGTTTTAAAAGAACTCCAAGAAACATATACAAAACCTATACCTCAGAGCATCTAGAACCACCACAGATTTTAGTGGCCTGATGACTCCAAGAACCAAGGCCTAATTCAATTATTCCCTCTATGATAGTGGAACCAAGGACGCACCTGGTGATATGCATGGGGGAGGAGCAGAGGCAGTGTTTGTGGGTGATCATGGAGCCTTTTGCCTTCAGAGAGTAATGTCAGCCATACTAATAAAACACAACTGCTGCAATTCAGTCACTCAATGTATACCCTTAAAAGAAGGTGTAATGGGCAACATGTGCCCTCGCACAGCAGAAGCCAATAAGGATCAAAAAGTAAAAATCTGCTACAGTGAATAATTTAGTTTGTTTAAGATATATAAAACAGTAAGGGGACAAATATCTACAAATGCAAATCCAAGTAGTTCATTATAAGCTTATAAATATGTTTAAATGAGGAAACTAAGGCCCCAATTACAAAAGACTTGCTGTCAGTGTAAATGACCACTTGCACTGAGATTAGGTGTTTTTGAATCTGTTTTCTGTAGTAAGCCTGTTTAGAGATAGGTTTTACACCGAAGTAAGCCACTTAGACTGAGAACAACTCTTTCAGAATTAGGGCAGACTTACACTAAGAGCAGCTCATTTGAAATCTGGCCCTAAGTGTTATTTTTTACTTTTTTGCCTGAAATAAGCAGTTGTCTGCTACAGAGACAGACGGCATAGGTATCTTGTAATGGATCTACTTCCAGTCGCAGAACAGTCATTTCATCAAATGATGGAACATCGAGACAATGTTGCTGAAAATGTAATTTTATGAACACCCGGATCATCGTGTTATAACTCCAGGAGACTAACCACTTGGACACCACCACTTTAAAACAAAACTGAAGCAAATCAGACCCATCACCCCCCCCCATGTGGGGGCTGCACCTCCCCCCACACACCCCCAACAAAATATTCCAACTCTGAGATCACACTATAATGGAGAAAAGGGCAAAGTTCACCATGGTGGCATACATCATCTCAATGTTCCGTCATTTGATGAAGTGGCCATTCAGGAATTAGAAGTAGATCCCTTGCAATATATTTGTGAATATTCTTTACAAATAATAAAAATCAAGTAAACCTTGCCATCATGTAGTCCATATACTGTGTCTTACTGACTGTATCTTCTGGGACCTCATCAATATTGCCCATTTGGCGTAATAGGAAAGCAGATAGATTTTTTTATAAATAATTGAATCTTGTGTAACTGACAGACAATTATTTAAACCCAAAATCTCTAAAAGCTTGGAAGGTCATTAGTCAAAAAAAAGTGACACTCCCAAAGCTACAAAATGCAAAACAAAATATTTTCTTTTCACAGATGCAAGCCTCCCATCTCCAAATTGAGAGCAAGCCCCCATACCACCATAGTATATATATCAGCGCTGAGATTCCCCAATGTCTGAGAAGAAGGATAAAGTGAGGAAGATACAGCACTCACCTGCTCTCTCTTCTCTGAGTCTGGCCACCATGACAGGACACTGTCAGTCTTTGAGATTGGCTGTTCTGAGCACCAATCAATCAATTATCTGGCACCAAATATTAAGACCCCCAAAATCATCAAATAGGCTGTGTGACTTATGAGCTTTAGTAGTAGATTGTAAACAGAAAAAAAAAAAGAAAAAAACATCAGTGATGAGCATGCAATCATGCTAAGTTATAGTGGCCCTGGACTGGATCATAATAATGGCAGGGCTGCGAGGAATGCAACTCAGTGAGTGTGGAGATTCCACTCCCTCCACGTCCACCCCAGAAGGAAATACATAATTTCAAAGAATTCATCTAATTGAGTTTCAAAAAAAATGTTTTATTATTTGAAGATTCTTTGATTATCTAATTTTAAAACAACTGACAGAGATTCACCCTAGTAGGTCTCAGTGAAGTTATGTGATCAAATAATGACTTCCCCCACCTTTTCTAAATAAGAAATGCTTCCTTCATTTTTCTCCTTAATTGTATCAACCCATGAACCTAAAATATGACGTGAGTATTTCACAAGCCGGAAAGGATTATATTCTTCTTGTGTCCTGGTTTGTCCTCATCATTGGTGCGTCTCTATAGTGTCATTGAGCCCTGACTGTTAACTAAGTCCAGATGGATAACTCAATCATTTTATGGTACGTCTGTGTCATGTTTCACCACCTTAGCACCCAGCAGAGTTTGAACATGAGCAGGAAATAATAATAATATTAAATTTGTTTGAATTAGGGTAATTTTGCCTGTTTTCTAACAGTCCTGGATATGAGTAATAGCAATTCCAGATGGTCTTCAAAACTATTTGTCTACTATTTTCAATGCTTTCATTTCGTTAAAGTTTAATATAAATAGTTGTATGAAGTTAATACAATTAATAGACATGTTTTAGAAAAAAAGTTTAATAAATGTAAGATAACTCGATGTGACACAATGTTTCTCAAGTGGTGAGCTAGCCTGGAGATGCTGAAACCTGTTTAGGGTAGGTCCAAACAAGACCACACATTTAGTACTCAGTATTAATTTTATGTGGGAACAAGATGAATTCAGAAGGATAACAGTGAATAGGTACATGTGTCCGACTACTAATTAGTAAAGAATATTGCACTAAGTCAAACCACATTTCAAGTAATTTTTTGGGGGGGGATTGATCTGCCTTTGTGCAAAGCATCATATTCTTTTGGGTATGGGTTGACTCAAAACACAATTCTGTTATTTAGGGGATGCTCAGGGGGTTTCTGTGGTTAGAGGGATGCTTACTGGCGATACAGTTTACAAACCTAAGGGATCAGTAAAACTCCTATATATGTGGAAGCAGTTTCTGTAAGTTGTAGGTCATGTCATAACAATATGAGCTATTAAGCATCTTCTAACCAAATGATTATTTCACAATAATAATTAAATACTGTGTATTTTACCACTAATCTTATTGTAATTGTTAATCTTTATTATTATTATTATTGTTATTATTATTATTATTATTAGTAATTTATTTAGCATTACCTGATCTGGTACTATACAGTTCAAGCCCTCTCCCACAGTTATAAAGAAATAGCTTGAGCAAGATGCTACCCAAGTATTTACTTGACTTGAAAAAATTGGAACTAATTCTCTCCCAAAGAAAATCAAAGGCATGCTGTTTGACATCTCAGAAAGGTCAAAACTGTGCCAGAGAAGTGGCACATACTAATCAAAAGGAATCAACACATTGTAGCTAATAAATATTTCCAATATCTGGGGATAAAGCTCGGTTACAGACTTGACTTTCAATTTATTTTATATTAAAGTGCAAAATTCATACATCAGTATTAAAGACAAAGAAAATATCCCAGTTTCTCTACTTTGACGGCAAAGCAGTAAATGGTAAAGAGTATTCTCCATCTACAGTTTGAGTTAAGGCCTCTTCCTAACTGTAGATGACCACCCCCCCCCCAAAAAAAAAAAAAAAAAAACAGTCCTCCTGCCATCAGTATCTATAATTTACTTGCTTTTAGCAAGGAAACCACTGCACTGTCCTCTTAAAAGCCAAACTCTTCCAGTTCAGCAGAGATGCACTCTATTATTAGGGACCTTTATTTTCATTTTGCACAAACCTAACACCTTTCATTTCCTTTTTTTTTTTACTTAAAAATTTTTTTTTTGAAAAATGATATTTTGTCAAACATTACATGAATTCAAAATGAAAAATATATGTATACAATTCTTAAACCTATAAATATCAAAACATTATTTAACTATATGCATTAGTGTCTATACATGAATAGCAGTGAATACATTTAATTACATTGTGAAGAATGATAAACCATTTCATAAATCCTTGTCCATTTTTTTTTCAAATATTTCCAATATTTTCATCCAAGAGTCATTTAATTTCCTTGACAACAGTTTTACTGTTAGACAGCCCTGGTGTTAATGAAAATTGCATGTAGAACTGTCCTCTGTGTGCACTATGTTTGCTACATTGTCATTCAGGATTAAAATTCATAGCCATGCATAATGGCTGCCCACTGCAGTGTACAGAAACCTCATATTGTTTATGAAATGCACACATGACAACTAGCTTGCAGTGACAAGCACTGCCTATAGAGATGCAAACTAAATCCTCCTGGCATTACTTTATATTCTCACCACAACCAATAAAATAAGGCCTGTTGCCATGGATATGAACTTTCCCACTATCTCCGTTACCATCCTGGTGGATATGGGCATCCTGAAGCAATGTAGAAATTCCCTCATGTTTATCGACAACCAGCTAATTCTCAAGCAAACTGATAAGGTATGTGTCATATATATTTACACAATGTCACTGGAGGCAAAGATCTCACATAAAAGCACTCCTAATGTCAATCAGGTTGTCAGGAGTACACATGCTGCACCAGTCACACATAGCACTGAGCAGCATTTTACCTTCTCCAGGAATGACTCCACAATATTAACAGAACTTGACTAAGTATAATAATTGGCTTAGTTTCTGCTGTCATTCTAAGGGGATGTAATATTTGCCAGCATGGAATGAGATGGTCAACAGAATATGCTGCTTTGCCAGGGATAGTCTGCACCTTGAAGTACTTCTGACATAGCAAATCAAAACCAAGAAAAATATAAAGGTGTAACTGCTTAATGCTAGGAGTCTAAATAAAAAACTCGACTCTCTGAAAACTCTCCTCACCCTAGAGAATGCTGACATCTATGCAGTCACTGAGGCATGTTCTAAAGCTGTGGAGAGCACACTGGCAGTGCAAGGCTTTAATACCTTCCACACTTTTAGATCAGCTACTGCACAGACAATGGCTAAAGGTGGAGGTTTCTCAATTTACATAAAAAGTAATATACCTAAAAGGATGGTCAGACAGGACCATGCACTTGAGCTTCTCAACTTTCAAATCACCATAGGCAAAATCCCATACTACTTCCTTGCAAGTTATACATTCCCCTTTATGACCCAGGAAACAAAAAAAAAAATGTATTTAAACATATTGGAAAAACTTGCCATCCATCCCAATACTATATTCATGAGTGACTTTATTATCCTACTATTAACTGAGAATCATTTACAACACCAAATATGCAGACACAGAGATTCCGGGATTTTTTAAACACAAATTCCCTGGACCAGATTGTCAATATACCGACCAGGGACACAAACATACTGGATCTGCTCCTCACTAATATGGAGAATGCTGCACACACCCTAGTCTAATGTCTTATCTGGTAAGGTCAGACCACAAAGCAGTCTCCTTTGAAGTAAAAAGCAAATTTTGTATGATGGCCAACTCGTTCCTTTCCCTGGGTAAGTTGTTCGTTGAAGTGAATGCTTGCTGATGTGAACATTTGCTGTATTAGGGTCGATGAAAGAAGGTTCATGGAAATGAACCTTCAATGAACTGATACAGACCCAGTAAAAATGATGAACAACCATTCACACCTCACATCTCCTTCACTATAGTAGCCTCTTACACCACTAATGACATTTATTTAATAGTTGTCAGTGCTTCCTTCTCTTATGATTTTAATCTTAGTATGACATGTTGATGTATTACTTGATTTTTACTTGTAAACCAAAATGTTTTGCTGCTTTAATTGATCTATTCTTTGTTATATATTGTACATGGATCTTATCTTGTTGCTTTGTTGTACACTGTACTTGGAGCTTTTCTCCCTGGGCTTCCGCTGAAAAAAGACCTGTGTCCAGTCGGACTTTCCCAGTTAACAAATGTAAAATAAAATAAATAAATAATAAATAAATAATAAAAAGGTTTAGGGCTGCTGTTGAGTTAGGAATGTTGTAAAGTGGTATCCAATCAATGAACACCAGCACAGAATTAAGAATGTGACATTTTTGCTCTGGGAATGCTCTGTAATTTAGGAGAGAGGACTTTAGGACTTCTTAAAGACCAAGTGAAAGTAACAAGACTGATCACTGAAGTTGTTTGATAAGATTTGAATTGAAGTGCATCTATCCTTAGTGCTGGTTTAGAGTGATGCCATTTCTGTTTGAGAACTGGGCGGGCAGGAACTTTGACCAGTTATTTCCTGTCATATTGGAGTAACATTTTATATAGTTCTTTACAGTTGGGGCCCATAGCACTGGTATTGAAATCTTCAAGAATGACAGAGTTTTTGAGAATACTGCTTGAGAAGATGTCAAGGACATTTTTTTTCTGAAAATTATGACAGAGGATACTGGAGTGTTCACCACAGCTATGGAGAAGTGGGTATTATTCCCAAATGTTAACTGGCAGGAAAATTAATTTAGTACTCTGTCATCAGCAGAGTTTGCTATTTGCTGAAGAGGTGACTTCTTTTAACAATTTTGTCTGACTAGTAGTAAGACTCCAATACCTGTACAGGTGTTTGGTCTATTAACAGAGATCATTACATTACTATTTTGCATATAGTTAGAGCAACAGAAATTATCTGTCCTCTAGGCTTCTGAGATTGCCACAATATGGGGTGATTAACGGCTAACCATGCTTCAGTAGTTATCCATTTGTTACTGATGCTACCTGGGTTGAGGGAGGAAATTTATAAGGTCTTTATGACTATTTTGTAAGGGGCATGGATTAGAGTGACTATCACCTGATATAGGGAGTTTTTGGACCAAGCAGTAGAGCTTAGTTAATAAGTTATTACGTGGGTTTAAGATTAGAGTGCTAATTTGTAAATAACAGGTTTGGATTAGGAATTGTCTTCTAGAGGTGTAAGGAAGTAATCTAATTAATGGTTTACAGGGAGCCCACTATGAGTGAGGTGTTGTGTTTGAGGATTGTATTTATATGTATTGGGGAAGCAAAGAGAATACTGTATAAGAATGAGATGAGGCTAGTGAGAAGGGTTAATGTTAGAGTGAGGATAATCACTCTGTTATTTTGTACCATAATGAGGCATGTATTTATTATCTCAGACAGGAGGCTATGAGCAGGTAAATAATATTAATCAATAATATTCAGGCAGTATATAGTATTTAAGGCAGTAGGCTGTGTGCAGGAATCCAATAGTAAAATGAGAGATGGTATGTGGAATTTACTGTGAAAAGGTCAGAAAAGTAATCAGAGGAAGACAACTGTGATGGAGGAACATAATGAGAGAAGAGAAGCAGGTGAGGCATATTTAGTGGAATTATCTGCTAGGTAGAACTTAGTCCAGACTAAGAATCCTTAGCACAAAGAAAACAGAGGGATCAGAGGGAAAGGTAAAGGTTTTCTTGCCTGAAGGACAGAATTATGTAAAGGGAAGATAAAGAGAGTGGAAAATGGTATTATTCAGTTAATGCAATGGAGATTGGCTTTAATTAAAAGGAGGAGCATTATGAGTAGTTATGAATGGATGAGTGGGTTAGGTTTTGGGAAGGCAGTGTATATATATAAAGTTATAGTGAATATGGCACTGATGTACTGAGTTTGGAAAGGAAAGAAAGAAGATGGAGGAAAAGGCATGGTTTGGATAGTCCAGTGGTATGGTATGTTGACTGAGTAGAGGAGTGGTTCGGAATTTTAGTAGGTGTGTGAAGTCAGGTGACAGGAAGAAGTGTGGTTTGTTTAGTGTAAAGGAAAACAAAATATGGGTTGATGGAATGTGGGTGGGATGGAGAACAAAGCAAAAAACACACATGGGTTGCTAAGTAGAGCAGGACTAGTCCCACTGATCAGCTAGCAAAAAAAATAAAATAAAATAAAAAAATAAATAAGCCATGACTTATTACCCATTCCTACCACATTAGCTATAGTTAAATGTCCAAGTCAAGTTTCATTAAGTTGCAGCCATTCTGGTAAGTTTTTGTTTTGCAATATCTCTGCCATTTTCAATGAAAATAGACTTACAGAATTAGTACTTGGAGGATTGTTGTGTAATATGACTATTGTTTTCTAACTCCAAATTGTATTTACCTTCTAACTCAAAGCGATAGGTAGAGAATTATGCAATCTAATAGCTCTATTCATTAAATCTGGTTGTGTAATCAACTACTAAGTGTGAATTAAGACAAGAGCAGACTTAAAAAGAAGATAGAAAGCAAGTTTTTACTGTCAACAACATACATAAACTGTTAAGTATATTGACTGCTTTCTTTAACACTCTTTTAAATTAACAAGCCACTGTCCCAGAATGGAAGCAGGCATGTTTTGTATTTAAGAAGTCTGGCTTACTTTGAGAAAGGAGAGAGCATTTCTTGGGATTCAGTGTACCCATGTTCATAGCTTTTACTTAATTTAGCAGCAAAGAGATATAGACAGCAATACTTAATAAGACTAATTGGGAAATGAAGCATTATTCCACTTAAACATAATCATCTAGGCATTGCAAATCGATGAAATACAAACCAAAGCAAGTAGCTAATTCATTAAGTTAACTAAATGTGGTTGTATGGTTTAGGGATCCAGACTTGTCTCATATCTTGGAAATCTATACCTTCCACAATCAAAAAAATTATAATACCTTGCCTGAATTTAAATCTTCCATAGAAATCACTTTACAGAAATAGAAAATTACAGCTGGTTGTTTTAAGCACTCATACAACATAATCTATAACAGCATTTTCTCTTTTGGCATGCCAGTCTTCCAACTTATAACCTCTCTTCTTTACAGATGATTTCCATATTCTTATAGACAATACTTTTTCTCAGTTTATCCAGTCACCTATTTAAATCTGTTTCTCTTTTAACAACCTTATGACAACCATGGTTGAGACTTCAGAGGTGGTTAGTGACTAAACTGATAAAAACAGAAAAACAACAACCAAGAATTTCTCTTCATGGGCCATAATTTATTTCATTTATTTTTTGTTCACAATCAGCTTTTCAGGATATTTGCTTTGTAATAACATACCCATTAAATATTCTCCTTCCCTCATTAAAATGTTATCATTAGAAGCAATGATAGAAAGTATCTCACATTGCACCTTATAGCAGTCTTATTTTGCAATTGTGGATGGCAACCTGAGTATAACAAATAAGAATTGCAAAATATTAGGTTTTCCTTAGACGTCATTACTTGTTACCATTAGTGTTACAATTGCTGTGCTCTCCTGTTAGTTTAGATAAAGTAGAACATTTTTCATGATGTCTATAAGCCATGTTAACAAACCACATAATTCAGTTTGTGATTTCTAAATACTCTGTAAATTC
Organism: Protopterus annectens; assembly: GCF_019279795.1. Lineage (NCBI taxonomy): Eukaryota > Metazoa > Chordata > Ceratodontiformes > Protopteridae > Protopterus > Protopterus annectens. Next base: position 1,220,694,365 of record NC_056747.1, on the reverse strand, counting down.
AAATTAGGTCCTAAAGACATTTTATTTTTTTATTTATTTTACATTTGTTGACCGGGCTAGTCCAGCTGGATATATGTCCATTTTTAGTGGAGGCCCGGGGAGAAAAGCTCCAACAGTATTACAAGTAATTCACAGAAACAGGCAATACAAGGTAAAAGTTATAAACACATTGAGTCAGAACATGAGATATACATGCAGACAGGCATAGTCATAGCAGGAAATTACATAAACAAAGTTTAGTAGATATTTGCTATACAAATTCTAAAAATATAAGTATATAATATGGAAAAAGGTGAAAAAGAAAATAATTAAAATATTTTAAAAAATCTTTTTTTTTTTTTTTTTTACATATGTCTATAGGATGTTGTGTGAGGAGGAATTAAGGAGGAAAGGAAAAAAGAAGGTTAATCTGGGTTGTTACAGGAACAAAGCCAGTGTTTATTGAGATGTGTTTTCAGCTGTCTTTTAAAGAGTGGAAGACTAGACAAAGATGAGATATCAGATGGCAGTTTGTTCCACATTTTTCCAACAGAGTTATTGGGTATGGTAATATTAACCAGTAGTTTGTTTGAAGAGCGTAGGTGTTTCAAGTTATTATAAGGCGTAATGAGGTTAGAGAGAATTGATGTTTTAGAAGGCTGATATAGAATTTTGTGAGCAGTTAAGAGCTGTTGATAAATGAGCCTGTTAGGAAGTTCAAGCCAGCCTAGTTGTTTTAGGTTATGACAGTGATGAGTTCTGAAGAGGGATCCTGTGGCAAATCGAGCAATATTATGGTAAGATGTAGCAAGTTTCTTGAGGTTATTTTTAGAGAGATTGGTATAAATAGGGGAAGCATATAGAAGGGTAGAGATAAGGTGAGAACTAGCTAAGGTGGTCCGAGCTTCAGGTGTAAGGAATGGTTTGATTCTATAAAGGGAATCAATCTTTTTGTTTATTACTCTTATTGTGTTGTTTATATGAGAATCAAAATTGAGATTGTTGTCAATAGTTATTCCTAGTAGTTTTGTAGTAACATCAGGAGAAATCAGAGTGTTATCAGAGGAAGTAATAGAGAAATTAAGAAAGGTTGATTTGTGTATAGGTGAGAACAATAGCAACTTTGTTTTCTTGGGGTTGAGGAGTAGGCAATGGTCAGAGAACCAGTGTTCAACAGTGGAAAAATCTTTTTGGGTAAGTGACAGGAGTTCAGTCTGAGAGGAAGCAGTGCAGATTATAGTGGAATCGTCAGCATATTGTATGCAAGTAGTGTTTGGAATAGCTGACTGGAGGTCGTTAATAAATATAGAAAATAGGAGTGGGCCAAGGATAGACCCTTGAAGTCCACCTAAAGCGATAGGAAGGAGATTAGATAATGAGCTTTTCCAAAGTACTACCTGCCGACGGTTTTCTAGGTAAGATGTAAACCAGGATAAGGAAGAAGGATGAATTGAAAGAGATTTTAGTATATGCAGAAGGAGTTTATGATTAACCATGTCAAAAGCTTTTGAAAGATCTATGAAGATAGAAGATGATAGATTAGTGTTGTTAGAGTTATGGTTGATAGCATTAGTGAAGGAGAGTAATGCAGTAGTGGTACTGTGAGAAGGTCTAAATCCATGCTGACTGTTAGCAAGTAGGTTGTTATGGAGAAGGTGGTTAAGGAGTTGTTTATGGATACATTTTTCCATGATTTTGGCTATAGGTGATAGCAATGCTATGGGACGAAAATTAGAGAAGTCATTAGAATTGCCCCCTTTCTGTAGTGGGATGATGTGAGATATCTTCCGAATGGAAGGGAAAATTCCTTCCTTTATAGATCTATTTATCAGGATTGAGATGGGATAGGCAATGGCTTTAGCTCCTATCTGCAGAAATTCTGCAGGAAGTTTGTCTGCAGAGGGTGTGGTGGGTTTAAGTTTATGGAGTAGTGATAAGATAAATGAGGTAGATACAGGTTGAAGGTAAAGGGGAAGAGAAGTATGTAAAGTAGGTGTGGGTAATTTAGAGATGTCAGGAGGTAGGGGATTTGCTAGAGTTTGGATAGTATTGGTGAAGAAAGAGTTGAAGTCATTAGCTATTTGTGTAGGATTGTTTGGATTAGAGTCCTGGGGATTTGGTGTGAATGACTGGCCTGGGGATAGAAGATTATTAATACTAGCCCAAAATTTTTTGGGTTCTTTTTTGGTGGTTTGTTGTAGTTGAAAGTAATAGTTCTTTTTATCTGCCAGGATGGCTTTTTTTGTACTATTTCTAAGCTCTCTGAAGTTATGGTGGTCAGTTAGGTTCTTAGTGGAATGCCATTTATCCCAGGATTTATTTCTGAGAATGATTTTTTGCTTAGTATTGTTGGTTAGCCAGGGTGCTGTTTTAGCTTTGGTTCTAATAGTGCGACTTGGGGCATGGTGATCTAGTATGGATAGGAATGTAGAATTAAAGTATTCAACAGCATCATTAAGTGGAAGGTATTTTAGTCGGGACCAATTACATTGTCTTAGTTCAGCAAGAAACTGATCAGAGTTGAATTGTTTTTTTGATCGTAGTGTTTTGTAGGTGGTAGGTAAGGCTAGGTTTAATTTGTGCCTAATGATATAAGTTAGTGAGTGGTCACTTAGATCATCTGGAAGGGTGCCTAATTGATAGGTTTGTTGGGGAGTATTAGTAAGAATCCAGTCTAAGATGGTTTCCTTATTGTTGGTTTTATTAGTTCTTGTAGGACTACTAATGAGTTGTTTAAAGCCATATAGGTTTTTATGGGAGGTGGGGTTAGCACTGTTACAGGAGTACCAATTGATGTTAAAATCACCTAAGACTAGTGTTTCTTGCGGGAGGTTGGTAGAGAGAAAATTGAGGATATGTTCGAGAGTGTTGATATTGTTTCCAGGAGGGAGATATGCACATATGATATTTATGGCTTTAGTAGTATTGACTTGGAGTTTGGAGCTAATTATTTCAGCATTATTGTCAAGGTTAAAAGTCAGATTTAAAGTACTAATTTGGAGTTGTGTTTTGTAGAGAATTGCTACTCCTCCCCCTTTTTTGGTAGCGCAATCATGTCTAATGATATTATAACCAGGTGGGCTAATTTTATTGTCTTTGATTGATGGCTTTAGCCATGTTTCAATTAAGCATACCATATCAAATTGATGGGTTTCAAGGAGGGCATGGATTTGACTAATTTTGTTACAAATACTTTGTATATTGAGATGGGCAATAGAGAGAGAATTGTTGGGTATGGAAAGTGAGAGAGATGTAGTTTTATCTAGTACTTTGTGTGTTTTTGTTTTATTATGTTGTGGGCCTGGATTAGGATGAATGTCTCCATCTAACAAAAGGTGGAGGAGTTTAAGGTATTTTGATTGATGGAGTAAGTAAAAGATGTCAGATATTTTCCTGGGTTTAGGTTTACTTAACTTGAAGTGAGCTATTCTATGGTATTTGGCATGTAGATAGTTGGGTTGTGTGGTAAGGTTGGAGAGGGAAGGGGAGAGAGGTGATGTATATGTACTGGTGTACTTAGAGGGGAATGAATAAGAGGAGTTCAATGGGTATTCATAAGAGGTTAGGATGTAAGTAATTATAAGAGAAGATATAAGTGATAAGCAGAAGAGCTGTTTAAGCTGTGGAGAGGTGATTGATATACCCATTTTTGTATGAATAGAGGTTAGGAAAGAGTTAAGATGTAGTTTGAGGTATGTTGAGAGGTAGTTGTAAAAGACAGTAGATAGGGAGAAGAGGTTTAGATAATTAGTGGGTGTGGTGTTCAAGGAGAGATTTGGGTTGGTTTGTGATATTAGGTGTCTAATTGGTATGGAAAGGATAGGGTGTGTCTACTAGTGGTATAAAGGTAGGAGCTGGTGGGAATTGGGGGCAGGGTAGGGGAGCAGAGTGAGCCCACAGGGCGAACGGAGCGGGTAGAGACAAGAGAGAGAGCTGTCGAGGAAGACAATGTGTAGAGCAGGAAATGTAAGCAAGTATGTCAGAGGGTAAGTAAGTGGAAGTATGTAATGAGGCTAGAGAGAGAAAAGTAGGGAAGTTAAGAGTTAGAGTGTGGTAAAGGTACCCTGGGATTTGGGTGGGAGAGGTGATAGAATAAGTCAGTGAAAGTAAAAACGTAGAAGCAGGGTTGGGGCAATAAGGTAATGAAGTTGGTGTACAGATAGAAATGCAGAAAGCTAAAGATAGAGCGCCACCTAGAGGACGGTCGCTTAGCTACAGCTAAGTGTTCTCATACAGGGTAACAGGCTGAGGAGATAGTGAGTAAGGAAGTATCACAGACAGAGAATAGGCTGGATAAAGGGTTAGCTAAAGAGAACAAGAAGGGAAAAGTAGGGGCAAGTTGGCTGCTGGCTATTCTGGGTGGGAAGCTGGCCTAGCAAGACACAACCATTAAATCTTAAATAGTGGTATAAAGTACAGGTAGCTGGATATACACGTACTTTATCAGTCTTGGAAGGGTTGTTTTCACTGAGACTTTTTGTACAGCCCTAAAAAACAATTATGATGCTATGGCTGAGGCTGCAATGGTGACAAAGAAACTGCAGATAACCAAGATTTATTTTCAAAAAAAAACAAAAAACATCCACTGGGGCAGCAGTAAGAGAAGTCAGTTTAAATTTCTTATAGTTTTATTAATCACTTTCATCCGAGACAGAACTTCATCAGAATAAATGATAAAATCATTGACAACCATTTTATAAAACAACTGAACCAGTCAAACTCACCTTCAAATTATCTCATCAATTTCAGTCATGAAACATGATATAGTAACACACACAAAAAACTTTATGAACAATAGCCAACATTATAAAAAAACATTTAATACACATTTGTTTGAGCCTGACAACCTGTATGCCTTTTTTTAGCTACCACAAGGTCTCTTTTCTTAAAACACTGCTTTGTATAACATGCCCCTCTATAATCAAAGGCTCCAAAACAAAAAATACATTTTAAACTTTTTTTTTAACCAGACACAGGTTAATGTGTGCTTAAACAAAGCATTATTGCCATCCCTAATTTTGATAGTATATAAATGCTCTTTAATTATTTTTCTTTTTCTAAACACTATTCTTTTTTTATCAGACAATGTTTGCAATTTCACCAAGGAAAATTTCAATAACATACAGGTTGGTTTGCTTCAAAAGGGTTTGTCCTTTATTCCTAGCAAACGAGAAAACGTTAGACATACTCTTTTGAATTTAAAGTTACTTTGTAGAAAATTGAACCTTAAATATAGTTTTCAAGATTTAGAAGTCATCTTTCCGCCCTTTTGACCCATAGGGTATGGTCTAGAAGGGGGCGGAAAAACAGACTCCCACGGCAGAAAGAGTCTTGCCTTCCTGCTCACACCTGGTCAATGTATCCTTCACTTGAGGTCCAAACAGGGCTTGTTTCTTTACGAAATCTGGTTGTTTTAACTCTCCTTTATAAGCTACCATCTCAGCTTTTCATGACCTTTGTGAAAAGGATATTTTATATATTAACAATAGAGTTGACATTTTTTTTAATTTGACTAAAAAGGAAAGAGATTTATCGATTGAACTTAGTTCAAGGTCTGATTTAAGATTCATGAAAGATGACAAAAGCAACGGTCTTGTCATGATGTATCAGGCTAATTACATTCAGGAAATGGAAAAAAAATGTTATACAATCCTTTGCAATGTATATATGTGTGACATTATCTGATATTCATTGTAGGTGTAGGTATATCAACAACATTTACTAAATTTGTTAACTAATGATTCTATCACCTTTGAATGTTTTCAGTTTTTGAATGTTGAGGCTCTGAGAATAGTTATACTGTTTAGTATACCAAAGTTACATAGTCAACTTTTTCCTGTGCCTTTTAGGTCTATTGTTTCTGCTTCAGATAGTGCTACTGAAGTTATTTCCATTCTTTTAGATCATATATTGAATCCTTTAGTACAAAAACTGGACAATTATGTCTGAGATTCAGAGGACTTTTTTAGATTCTTTAAGGTCATTTAAAACTGAAACTTTGTTTTTGACTTTGTTCACATTGGATGTTAAATCTTTGTATACTAGCATTCCTATAGATAAAGGACTGGAATTTTTTAGACTATTTTTAGCCAAATTTACTAATATCTCTGATCACATGTTCAGTTATTGTCAGCTAAAGGAACGTATGTTAGAAAACAATTTATTTCATTTTAATGATAAGTATTACCAACAATTAAAGGGTGTTGCTATGGCTGCTACTGCAGTGCCTTCATTCACTAATATAGTTATTTGATGGTGGGAAACCCAGATACTTAGCCAAATATCCTTTTTCTCAGCACATTAAAGCTTACAGGAGATTTGTGGATGACCTGTTTTTTTATTACTGATGCATCTAAAGTGGTTATAGAGCAGTCTATTGCTGATGTTAATAATAGTACCAGCTTTCTGTTTTTTGTTCTTGGTTACATGAGAACAAGTGTACCTTATTCAGATGTTGTAATCACTGGGATTCAGTCAAATGCATTTTTTTCCAGTAAGAGCTACTGGAAACCCTGTTCTGCGAACAATTAGTTGCATTCTCATAGTGAACACCCACTGTTTATGTAAATTAATATTTCTAGGGGCCAAATGATCAGGGTCTTAGGACTTACTACTGATCAAAAGATTTTTTGAAAGGAATCCAAGAAATTATTAGTATGTTGTATGCCAGGCATTATGAATTCAACATGTTACAGCAAACGGATGAAGAAATTAAATGTAAGAGAGCTGAGTTTTTCCCCATATTTTGGTAGGAGGTATTCCTAACAAAGTTGACTGTATTATGAAATAAGACTATAGCAGTAATTTTATTTTGCAGATGACAGTAGATGATGTTAACATTAAAATAATTATTAGTGAAAATTGGAAGATTTTTAAGGGTAACCCCAAAATATATAACATTGTCGGTTCTTCTCCTAATTTTGTTTGTAAAAAATCTAGGTCCATTAAGCATTAATTAGAGAATGAAAGAACAAAAAATAGCTTTAGTGCATACTAACAAAAGTAATTGTGTGTTTAAGTGTGGTTTCTGTAGTGCTTGTAATTTTATTTTGGAAGGTCCAAACATTAATTTAAAACATCTAGATAGAGGTATTGAAATTAATGAACATTATGATTACAACTCTAAGGGTATAATATGCATCACAATGTGTTCACACTGTGATTCTTTTTATACATAAATGACTACATGAAACATTTCTAAAAGAAGTGAAGAATATTTATATGTTGTCAAAGCTAGAGATGGCAATAATGCATTGTTTAAGCACACATTAACCAGTGACTCTTTTTAAAAAAAAATAAAATTTAGTTTTTCTGTTTTGGAGCATTTGCCCTTTGATTATACAGGGAGATGTTATAAGAAGCAGCTTTTAAGAAAAGAGACCTTATGGCAGCTAAAAATGCAGGCAGATGAGTTCCCATGATTGAACAAAACTATATGTATTAAATGTTTTGTATAATGCTGGCTATTGTTCATAAAGTGTTTTACGCGTGTTACTACATCATGTTTAATTAACTGATTGAAATTGATGAGCTAATTTGAAGCTAATTTTGACTGGTTCAGTTGTTTTATAAAATGGTTGTCAATGGTTTTTATTATTTATTCTGATGAAGTCCTGTGTTGGATGAATGCGCTTAATGGAACTATTGGAAAGTTAAACTGCCTTCTCTTACTGCTACACCAGTGGATGATTTTATTTGTTTTGGTCTAGCTATTTTCATCAAGTTTGGGTATTATTGGTTTGTTAAGATTTATTTTCAGTAAACCATACTTTATGGATGGTTTGATTTTCATGTCAAATATCAAAAACTGGAAGTTGATGACATTGTCATTTTCAATAGTTTCATGAATTTAATACTAGGATCTAATTATTTCATGTTTAAGACTGAATCAATTAACAAACAATCAAGATTCAGTTTAAATAATCCACAGGAAGTGCATGATCACTCAATCAGGGATCAGCTGATATAATAAGTATAAATCAAATTTTAACAAACATTACAAAGTATTAACCTCCAAAACTGTTTAATCAAGTATTAAAATTCTATATTTTCTATAATAAAACTGCATAATTAAATATTAACTTTTTAAAGACCCAATTAATAACTTAAACCATAAAAATATAAGTAAAAAGTATTTTGATAACTATAAGACTATCAACATATTAGATAGTTAAAGCCTCTTTATTTTAACATATTTGCTTTCAACTACAATGTGTTAAATACATCCAACACTTAGGTTTTTAGAAAGTTTACTTTTTTAGTTTTGGAAAAAGTGGAAACTGGAGCAGGAAATGCCAGATGGGAGAAATTCCTGGAGTACAGGGAGCTCTGTTAACAAGTACAACTGAATGTGAATTCTCTGCCTGCTTAAATGAGTGTTTAAATGCACATGGACATATGTGGCATCATACATGTATATATCCACACAAACTACTTGTATGCATGCACAATCATGTCTATGCTATTGCTCACAAGGCAGAAAAAGAAAATATTATCAAATATTTCATCAAGTATTAGATTTACCATGTTGGCACAAAAGTATGAAAAGATTTTGCCTTAAATGCACAATAGTATAACAAAAAGGTTGATGATAGTCATTAGGCCGAATTAATTTTTTTATACAGAGTTGTAGGCTGTATAGCTATATTCATCTGGTGCCTATTATGATCACCTCTGAGGTTACCACAACTCAGAAAAAAGGTATCTGCATTTCTACACTAAATACCAAGTATTCCTTTTCACCTTTCTCAGAGAACTTGGAAAAAGCACCAGTTTTAAAAGCTACTGCAGGAATTAATCTGATCTAAGCACTTGTACACTAGCAGAAGAGACAACAACCAGATTCTGAATGCATAATTAGGGAATCCAAACTTATCATTGGAATGAATTTCACTATGAACATTTAAAGCAACAGTGAAAAAACTAAATATCTGTACACAATTCAAAAATTATTTCACAGAATTTATAAAGGCTCCATGGCATAACATGATGAAGCCCTGACTATGACCCAAATACCCCGAGACTGATTAGTGACTCAGTTATTTTAAGAGCTAAGTGCAGGAGGGTGGGAGTAGGTGGCCTATGTTACCCATTCTGAGCGGGGAAGGAGGTGATCTGGCCTGCTGCAATGACAGTATATTCTAGATTACAATGTGCATGGTGTTTAACATGTGGGCTAGGGACAGGTATTAGGCACTGCCAAGCTGTGTCTACACAGTGACATTTATGAGACATATAGATGAATGTGCATGCCTATAACAGAAGACGATGTAGGTCCTCACCTTTGCAAACATCCATATTAGTCACCAGCAAAAGAGTTTTGACCATAGTGGCTGCATGGATAATGGCCTGTACAATTGGTTTTCACCTCAAGTGGGTATGAACGAGATGAGGACCACCACCATTGTTGACAACCTAGCTATGTATGCAATCAAAAGCCTCAAATACACTGAAGAGTTCTGTCTTATAATGGATCCTTGCAACAGTCTACTAGTCATTTTCTTAATTCTTGTCATTGCCTGTTCCATTACAGTCCTCTGGGCCCTACCACAAAACTCAGAAGAACCGGGTTACTCAGTCTTTGTTTGACTCCCAAATCCCTAAAAATCTTCCTAACAGCCACCTGCATTGGACTGAATCAGTAGTCTTACTGAGGTCATCTGGTAATGTCTACTGGCACTCCACTATCAAGGTCACCTATAACACAGTCATAAAGCTACAGCAGGTTTAACTGAGAGCTCATTCTGGGCATGGATCTATGTTGATTGCTGTCCTGGAAATTGTGGTTTTCTAATAATGTTGCCAGCTTTCAGTCATTTACAGAAGTATTCAATTAAAGTATCTTTAAGATCCTTAACTTAAAAGAGAGTGTTAGTCCTTAATAAGGACTTGAACTACAAGCATTGTTACACAGTATACAATACACAGATGCATCACTTTTCCTTTGGGACTCTCTCTCTTTCGCTATGACATTACTTGCCGCTATTGTTAAGATCTATAGTTCTCCAGATTTTTCCATCATGTCTCCGTACAGAGGTTCACTGGCACATTTGCACTTGCAGTAATTTGCTAATGATCTCCATCATGGAATCTGCTAGAACAATGGACAGAGTTCTGAGAACATTGGGAAGTTGCTCATCTGGTCTTTGTGCTTTATCCTTCAAAAGGACAAGCAGTTTCCACTTCACCTCCCTTCTTTGTCATGGTGTCTATATTTATTATTTTTGTATATTTATGTTGTCATTTCCCATGCTTTCTATTGCTTATTGCATGGTTCTTACTTAACTTCACTCACATTTGTCACAACATGTGTAATTACATTCTACTTTTTTAATTTGTTTAGAGCATACCTCTCAAATTCTTTGCAGAAGATTCAAGGCAGAAAGTGCAAGAGACTTTCCATCCATATGCAGTATCCAAACAGTAAGTATGGAACACTGACACCCATCCATATGCAGTATCCAAACAGTAAGTATGGAACACTGATACCCATCCATATGCAGTATCCAAACAGTAAGTATGGAACACTGATACCCATCCATATGCAGTATCCAAACAGTAAGTATGGAACACTGATACCCATCCATATGCAGTATCCAAACAGTAAGTATGGAACACTGATACCCATCCATATGCAGTATCCAAACAGTAAGTATGGGACACTGATACCCATCCATATGCAGTATCCAAACAGTAAGTATGGAACACTGATACCCATCCATATGCAGTATCCAAACAGTAAGTATGGAACACTGATACCCATCCATATGCAGTATCCAAACAGTAAGTATGGAGCACTGATACCTGGCTTTACTGACTGACTGAAATACTTAGTGATTTACTAAGGGAGAGAGCAAGAATAGGAGGAAAAATCAGAGACGCTGTAAAATCAGGGACAATTGAGAGGAATGCCATATAGCTGTCCTTAATTTTTAGAAATGCCAGTAATTTTGGTTCAAATGTTGTACTTTAGCTCCTAAAACTGGACATTTTGACAGATTCTAAATTAGCAGAATCTGCATTTAAAAAAGTGTCCCTTTTGAGAGTGTGACCAAGATGGCAGTGTGACAGCAGCAAATATGAGAAGCTCTGTAACATTTTAAATTCTTTCTGGCTATTTTTTTTTATTTAGAAGCTATCTAATTAGAACTTAAGTTACTAAATAAATCCTGACAAAGTAAGGAAAGGGCTGATAGCTTTTTAAAATTTAAAGCACAAAAATCTCAACCCGAAACGTGATTTTAAGGTATAGAAAACAGAGAAACTATAAAATGAGTTACTCAAAAAACAACACTCAAGATTCTGCTTAAAAAAAGAAATCCAATCTTTGATGTTAGGTATGCAGGAAGTCATGACAAAAATTGATAACCTGGACTTAAATATTAATAATTTTAAGATAAAACAACAAGGAATTCAAATAACTAATATGGGGAATCTTTAAACGACCATAAAGGAAGTATATTGGAAGGTGAGTCACACACAGAATTTCTCCTGAAGCAAAACCACTCACTGGTTTATAGAGAAAGTATGACATGGAAAATAGATTAAGCAGAAATAATATAAGAATATAAGGAGTACCGAAAAAATGGAAGATGAAGACATCATACACATCTTAACAACATGGTTATGTAAGAATCTGAATTTACCTGAAACTTTTTAGCTCTTCCTCAAAAACAAAGAAAATGCTCTTTCAAGATCAATAATTGTAAAATTCCTCTGTAGTATGGAAAAGGATCAAATACTGAAATCAGCCGGGCAAGTTCTCCTATTAAAATAGGAGATCATATAATTTCTTTTGATAATGACTAATTAAAATAATGAGCAAAAGGAAAGTCTATTTACCTCTAATTAAAAAAACAAAAAGAAGTTAATAAACTTTAACCAGTTGTTTCATGCAAAACTAAAAATTAATTTACAAGAAGGAATCAAAATATGAGAGTCCTTAGAAGAAGCAAAAGAACTTATGCAGAAAAAAACATCATCCCCCGGATTTACTAATCCTCTGTGCAGGACTAGTCTAGTCCTGCATGGAAGCGGCCACTTAGGAGGAGGATGGCAAAGCGCCATGCATATTAATGAAGGCATGCTGCCCAACCACCTAGGCATACATGGAGTGTGTATGAGTGCAGGGAGCGTGTCTGAGAGCAGAGCTATCAGAATAAACACACCCCTGCAAAGTAGAATAGCAGAAAGTGGAAATAAATGAGTGAGGCTGCTCATAAGGTGTCCGCATATCCCCACCAACAGTCCCCATGTGTACAACAGCAACAGTACATATAAATAAACCAAAAAAAAAAATTATATTTTTCTTAAATCCGAGTACAGCTAACCGTAGGTGCGCGGGTGTGCCCATCACTTAGCTACGGTTAAAGCAGCTTAAAAGGCTGAAGATGATAACAAGGAAGATATATGAAAAAGAAGCAGCACAGCAATAGTGTAGTGGGCAGGGCATCTGCCTAATGAGCAGGCATTCCCGGTTCGAGTCCCACTGCAGCACATACCATTCTCCATGTGAAATCTGTATATGAACAATTTTTTATTCATTTATTTGTTGTATAACCTGCTAAATAACATTTAAATGTGAACTGGAATACGGCATTAAATACACATGTGAAGTATCAGTGTCATAATGAATAAGGCACTAGTAAGCAGGTTTAAGCACAAATAAGCAGTAGTAAGCATATATAAGCACTAGTAAGCATGCTTAAGTGCATTTGCTCAGGGGGTAAGCATTACCTACACAGATTAAGAAAAGTAGAAGCTAACTGAGTGTTAGAAACTGTAACTGGAGGTTAGCAGTGCTTAGCTCTGTGCAAACCTGTGCACACCCACTTAAACTGCTTTAAAGTGCCTTAATCACTCTGTACCCAACTGCCCATGTTCTGCCCAGCAACAAAATAAACAGCTTCCGCAAGGCTCAAACTCAGGATCCTGTACACTATAGTTAACCACTAAGCCATCATAGCAATACATATGAATGAGGTATCAGCAAACTAATCCTCACCACAGGAAAATCAAACCAAACATGTGAACTGAATCTATGTACAGTGTGATGTTGTATAACCTGCTACATAACATAAATATGTGAACTGGAGTATTGCAGTAAGCATAGATGTGAGGTGTTATTGTAATAAAGTGTAGAAGTCCCCAGGACTCCATACGGTGTATGTACACATGAATCATGGATACCAGACACATATATAACCTGTAATGAATAATAAAAAACTGCCAAAAGTCAAATATAATGCTAATTAACTATTAAGCAGTGCTAACCGCTGCACAGCTCAATGTAGTAAGTGTAAGCAATGTGTAGGGCAGCCAGTTCAATCAGCCTAGTGGTATACCTCTTTAAGCAGTGCCAATCTTAGGTGAGTATGTGTGCCCATAGCTTAGCCTATTCAAAACTGGCCAATCATGGAAAAATGCGGGAAATTGGCCGTATTTAAACCCCACAGGTGGGAATACTACCCATAACTGGTTGTAGCTTCCTACTGCAGGCAGAATGGCTGGAGTGGGTGAAGGCACTCGATTTAGAGCGCAGCATTGGGGCATCCAGGAGTCAAAATCATGGTATGGCTCCTGGTAAAACACCATGAGGAGAGACTACTGTAGGGCCAGTACCAGGGCTTGCAGTATAAAATGGAGGCCTGGGACAGTCTCGCCCATGACCTCACCAGTGCCACAGGTATCCCCCAGACTGGTGAACAGGTCAGGCACCACCATATTGGCCTGAAGCGGCAGGGGGGGGTGTACTGGAACAGTGGATCCAGGAATTTCAGCAGATGCCTAATGCCCCAGTACTGAGTAAGTACTCATTCTACTTAGTAGGTAATAATTGCCTAGCTTGTGTATACTATGGATAGGTATGGCTAAATATCACTGTATTTCTCTGACAGCTGCAGATGAGCGGGCTGCGAACCAGCAAGCCCATGATGCTAGGTTGCAAAGGCTGCATCACAAGGCAGGTTAGTAATTATTCTGCATGTACTGTCATAACAAATAAATATAAGAGCCTGAGAATGTGTCTCACCAGTAGAAATAATGGTGTAATATTCTGTGAATAAAGGTATAACTCCTGGAGTGCTTCTGTTTACTCTTCTTTCATATGTTGTTGAACTGTTGCATACTATAAATAGTACTGTTGTATTAAGCAATGTTACCCATACTGTGGTATGCAGATAAAATGTGTATGAAGGTCTGTATAACAATGTTGGAAGTGCCAAGAGGTCAGTCATATTGTACAACTGAGGGAGACTTAGAAAACATTAGAAAGCTTCACATCAATTCCCTGATAGCACAGTGTACTATGATGTTAACTGTAAGTTTTTTGTTACACACAGCAGGTGGTTTGAATCCCGGGAGTGCTAGTAAGTTGTATGCATAATCATACACCACAACTGCACAGATTTTGTTACAATGTTTAGATACAAAGATGTATGCAGAATTACATCCAACAACTGTACAGAATTTGCTAGAATGTTCCGATAGAAAGTTGTATCCATATTCAAACCCTTCAACTGTTCCAATCTGTTCAGCATGTCCAGATAAATGGCCCACATCACCAGCCTGGTACCCTGTTCCCTTGAAAAAGCAGTGTGATGATCCCGGAAATGTAGGCAGCTGTTAATGACATATAACTGATAGTCAAACATGTACATAGTCATAGAATGTATATGAAAACAAACCTGTCATTCTAGCACATCACCCAAAGTGTATGACAGCAATTCTCAACATAAGTTGCATTAACACCTGCATCTTGTCATGCCTGTATGTAAGGCACAGATCACATATATAATAATCTATAAACATACCAGTGTACAATATAAGGCCATTGGATAGTGTAATAATACATGTAAGGGACAGATCACTGCAGTGATTAAGAATGTAGTGAAAACTAAAAGGATATATTAGTTGTTAATTGAATTCTCTCTCTCACCCCTACCATATGTGCAAAAATAATCCAATGACACACCTCAATCAGTATGTTCACTCTTCAAACTTTTGTTGGGACATATGTCCTATCAGTTTATAGATTCATAGATTCATACTAAGCTGTCTGCCCCACGAGCCCATTTTTTAAGCTTAGCCATATCTCAGAGCTCCCTCAAACCCCCCTTGTGCTGTGCTTGTAAGGCAAACACCCTTAACCAGCCACACCCTCCCTATAAATATATATCATTTGTTTCTATGCATGTGCCATGTTAAAATACCCCCTATTGGTGGCCTGTTGCCATCAATGAAACCTGCATGCTGTTGTTCCATATATGCATATGTTCTGCTTGCTCTGCAACTGTTTTAAATCTGGTGTTTTGGGTTAATGGGTATGCCTATGTATGCTGTTATAACTAATACTGAATGCTGTTGACTATTACTAACCCATATCTGTCTGAAAACTGCAACACCATAGCTCGTATGGGAAGGCAGGTCCCAGCGGACCCACCTGTCCCACCTTAGCTGGCCATGGCACCGGGCACCAGCACGTCTGGGGCCCAGCCTGGGACCTCCTCCTCCGTAGGCCCTGTGCCACCTTCAGGTGGAACCACTGCAGGGGATGGGTCTTGGCCCTGGGAGCAGGGGTGGAAAGGAACCAGTCACCTGTCATCAGGTCCGGGCCGTGGTGCGTAGGGAGATCGATAGGACTTTCCGAGACCAGCTACGCCAGCTTGAGGGCTGAGTGGCACAATTAGAGGGTGAGTCTGCCCCTCCTACACAGCCCCCAGCATAGCCACCTTTGGGGGCCTGAAGGTGCAGTGGAGACTGCTCATGGGTGGGGATCTCAGTCCCACTGTTTTCATTTGGGGGCTCATGAGCTTGTGACTTCCAAACACCCCACCCTGTCCAAGGTGTTTACCCCCCACATGTGTCATATACTGCCCCTGAATGCATCTTGTTTGACTTGTCTGTTAACCTACCCAACCTACCTCTCCAAATATACCTCCTACTCCTCCCTAACATCCCACTCTCACCTGAAAAAAAAAGGGCAAGCTGTTCCCACAAAAAAATCTCGCCCCATACATAGCTGTCCATTTCGCACACGTGTCCACTGGACACATGTAATCTGGTCTAATTGGCATCACAACAAATTAATGTTGTCCTCACCACTCGCCCAGGGGTTTGAGTGTCCAAATCTACCTCCAAATTCAGTGTATATGCACAGCTGTTGCTGTAGAAAAATGGGCAGCTATGGACCTTCCCTAAAGCTTTCCTGCACATGCTTAGCTATTTTCCCCACTGTCTTTCCATCTTTGTGCTACTTTCCTATCAACCCTTTTTCTTTTCTTTTAAAGAAATTAGCATGGGGCTAAGCAGCAGTATGCACTTTTAAACAGCAGTAAGCGGGTTTAAGCCTGTCTGCGCAGGAGTAAGCACTGCCTACACAGGTTAAGCAATATAGCAGCTAACTGAGTGTAAGACACTGTAACCAGATGTTAGCAGTGCTTACCTCAGCACAAACCCATGCAAACCCACTTACAACTGCTTTAAAGTGCCTTAATCACTCAGTATCCAACCGCCGGTGTTCTGCGCAGCAACAAAATAAACAGCTCCTGCAAGGCTTGATTCAAGGACCCGGCACACCATAGACAAAGTGATTTATCACTAAGCTATCACAGACACAAACAAATTCGATGTTTTCAGAAACATATCATCCAGTCCAGTCATGCAACAGTACAGAGAATGTATACCAACGTCTAGATGTATATGTGTGTAGATATATTAATATCTAAACAGATACAACATCTCTATATATGCAGATATATATATATATATATATATATATATATATATATATATATATATATATATATTATGCATATATATATATATATATATATATATATATTATATACATATATATATATATATATATATTATATACACA